>NC_088868.1:2607951-2659117 GCF_032884065.1 Artemia franciscana
TCAAAGAGAAATCACAGACTGGAACACCGGGACACAAATGACGACCGGGACACAGGGAATATAAATGACGACCGGGACACAGGGACATAACTGCAAAGGGGACGCCGGGGTGCACAGGGGGATATATAAATGACGATGGCGACTCAGGGAATGGTCGATTAGCAATCACCATCAACAAAGCTCAAGGGCAATCATTAGAATCATGAGGTATAGATCTGAATACGGATTGTTTTCCCATGGACCATTATATGTTGCATGTTCAAGAGTCGGTAAACCTGAAAATCTATTTATATGCACAGACAATGGGACAGCAAAGAATGTTGTATATTCGCAAGTTTTACGTAGTTAAAAACATATATATATATATATATACAACTACAATGGCGCGTAACGACTTACGCGCGCGGGGGGGCTTGGGGGGGGGGGGCGCGAAGCGCCCCCACCAACTAGGTGTTGGGGTGGCGCGAAGCGCCACCCCAACAGCTAGTATATATATATATATATATATATATATACTAGCTGTTGGGGTGGCGCTTCGCGCCACCCCAACACCTAGTTGGTGGGGGCGCTTCGCGCCCCCCCCCAAGCCCCCCCGCGCGCGTAAGTCGTTACGCGCCATAATAGTTACGCGCCATTGTAGTTGTGTCCCTATGTCCCACCTGTGAATATAGATATATATATATATATGGTTTTAACTACGTAAAACTTGCGAATATACAACATTCTTTGCTGTCCCATTGTCTTTGCATATAAATAGATTGTCAGGTTATCCCCCTGTTTCCCCCGGTGTCCCCGTTGTAGTTGTGTCCCTGTGTCCCGGTCGTCATTTATATTCCCTGTGTCCCGCGTCCCGGTCATCATTTGTATCCCGGTGTCCCGGTCTGTATATACATTCGTTTTTTAGTTTTGTTTTTCTCCTTTATTTTTTTCCTTTTTTTTTCTTTTTTAGCTTATTTAGATTTTTAGATTTTTTAGTTTTTTTTATTAGTTTTTAGTTTTTATTTCTTTTTAGTTTTTTTGTCCCGGTCGTCATTTATATCCCCCTGTTTCCCCCGGTGTCCCCGTTGTAGTTGTGTCCCTGTGTCCCGGTCGTTATTTATATTCCCTGTGTCCCGGTCGTCATTTGTATCCCGGTGTACCGGTCTGTATATACATTCGTTTTTTAGTTTTGTTTTTCTCCTTTATTTTTTTCCTTTTTTTTTCTTTTTTAGTTTATTTAGATTTTTAGATTTTTTAGTTTTTTTATTAGTTTTTAGTTTTTTTTTCTTTTTAGTTTTTTTGTAGTTTTTACCTTCTTTTTAGTTTTGTTAATTTTTTTTTTTACTTGTGTCCTGGTCGTCATTTATACTCCCTGTGTCCCGGTGCTTTGTTGATTGCTAATCGAACATTCCTTTTGTCCCGGTCGCTTTCTCTTTGAGTGTCGTCATTTATTTAGATTGTCAGGTTTACCGACTCTTGAACATGCAACATATAATTGTCCATGGGAAAAACAGTCCATATTCAGACCTATACCTCATGATTCTAATGATTGCCCTTGAGCTTTGTTGATGGTGATTGCTAATTGAACATTCCCTGTGTCCCGGTCGTCATTTATATTCCCAGTATCTCGGTCGTCATTTGTGTCCCAGTGTTCCAGTCTGTAATTTCTCTTTGAGCGTCCCGTTCGTCTTTGTTTGATGGTGAGCTTTGTTGCCCCTTGAGCTTTGTTGATGGTAATTGCTAATCGAACATTGCCTGTGTCCCCGTCGTCATTTATGTCCCCCCTGTGCCCCCGGCGTCACCGTTGTAGTTGTAGCCCTGCGTCCCGGTCGTCATTTATATTCCCTGTGTCCCGGTCGTCATCCCGGTATACATTCGTTTTTGAATTGGTATATGATGAAATAAATTTTTAATTTTTTCCCTTTTTTCCTTTTAGTTTTTTTTTATTGGTTTTGACCTTTTTTTAGGTTTTTTAGCTTTTTTATTTTTTCTTTTTAGTTTTTTTTGAAGTTTTTATCTTTTTAATTTTTTTATTTTTATTTATATTTTTTTAGTTTTCTTTTTCTCCTTTATTTTTCAGTTTTTTTCCTTTTTTTAGTTTTTTTTTTTTTTTAGTTCTTTTAGTTTTTACCTTTTTTAGTTTTTTTTAGTTTTTTAGATGAAATTTTTTTTAGTTTTTTTCCTTTTTTTCTTTTTAGTTTTTTATTGGTTTTTACCTTTTTTTTTAGCTTTTTCAGTTTTTTTTCGTTTTTTCTTTTTACTTTTTTAGTTTTTATCTTTTTTATTTTTTTTTATTTTTATTAATTTTATTAGTTTTCTTTTTCTCTTCTATTTTTCAGTTTTTTCCTTTTTTTAAGTTTTTTTTTAGTTTTTAGTTTAGGTTTTTTTTTAGTTTTAAGTTTTTTAGTTTTTTTTAGTTTTTTTAGTTTTTTAGCTTTTTTATTTTTTTTATTAGTTTTTAGTTTTTTTGTAGTTTTTGCCTTTTTGTAGTTTTTTCAGTTTTTTTTTAGTTTTTAGTTTTTTACCTTTTTTTACGTTTTTTACGTCACCTGATCCACAGATCCACAGATCCATAGACAGACAGACAACTTATTTTTCGGCGTCACCGTTGTAGTTGTAGCCCTGCGTCCCGGTCGTCATTTATATTCCCTGTGTCCCGGTCGTCATCCCGGTATACATTCGTTTTTGAATTGGTATATGATGAAATAAATTTTTAATTTTTTCCCTTTTTTTCCTTTTAGTTTTTTTTTATTGGTTTTGACCTTTTTTTAGGTTTTTTAGCTTTTTCATTTTTTCTTTTTAGTTTTTTTTGAAGTTTTTATCTTTTTAATTTTTTTTATTTTTATTTATATTTTTTTAGTTTTCTTTTTCTCCTTTATTTTTCAGTTTTTCTCCTTTTTTTAGTTTTTTTTCTTTTTTAGTTCTTTTAGTTTTTACCTTTTTTAGTTTTTTTTAGTTTTTTAGATGAAAATTTTTTTAGTTTTTTTCCTTTTTTTCTTTTTAGTTTTTTATTGGTTTTTACCTTTTTTTTAGCTTTTTCAGTTTTTTTCGTTTTTTCTTTTTACTTTTTTAGTTTTTATCTTTTTTATTTTTTTTTATTTTTATTAATTTTATTAGTTTTCTTTTTCTCTTCTATTTTTCAGTTTTTTCCTTTTTTTTAAGTTTTTTTTTTAGTTTTTAGTTTAGGTTTTTTTTTAGTTTTTAGTTTTTTAGTTTTTTTAGTTTTTTTAGTTTTTTAGCTTTTTTATTTTTTTATTAGTTTTTAGTTTTTTTTGTAGTTTTTGCCTTTTTTTAGTTTTTTCAGTTTTTTTTTAGTTTTTAGTTTTTTACCTTTTTTTACGTTTTTTACGTCACCTGATCCACAGATCCACAGACAACTTATTTTTATATATCTATATATATAAAAATAAGTTGTCTGTCTGTGGATGTGTGGATGGATGTGTGGATGGATGTGTCAGGTGACGTCACCTGAAAAAACTGGATTAGGTGACGTCAAAACTGAAAAAACTAAAAAAAGGCAAAAACTACAAAAAAAACTAAAAACTAATAAAAAAAATAAAAAAGCTAAAAAACTAAAAAAACTATAAAGGTAAAAACCAATAAAAAACTAAAAAAAAAACTGAAAAAACTAAAAAAAGGCAAAAACTACAAAAAAAAACTAAAAACTAATAAAAAAAGTAAAAAAGCTAAAAAACTAAAAAAACTAAAAAATAAAAAAAACTAAAAAAAAGGAAAAAACTGAAAAATAAGCTAAAATAAAGGTAAAAACCAATAAAAAACTAAAAAAAAAAAGGAAAAAACTAATAAATGACGACACTCAAAGAGAATGCGACCAGGACAAAAAACTAAAAAAAAAGGCAAAAACTACAAAAAAACTAAAAACTAATAAAAAAAATAAAAAAGCTAAAAAACTAAAAAAACTAAAAAAAGGTAAAAAACTAAAAAAACTAAAAACTAAAAAAAAACTAAAAAAGGTAAAAACTAAAAGAACTAAAAAAGAAAAAAATAAATGACGACACTCAAAGAGAAAGCGACCAGGACAAAAGGAATGTTCGATTAGCAATCAACAAAGCACCGGGACACAGGGAGTATAAATGACGACCAGGACACAAGTAAAAAAAAAAATTAACAAAACTAAAAAGAAGGTAAAAACTACAAAAAAACTAAAAAGAAAAAAAAACTAAAAACTAATAAAAAAACTAAAAAATCTAAAAATCTAAATAAACTAAAAAAGAAAAAAAAAGGAAAAAAATAAAGGAGAAAAACAAAACTAAAAAACGAATGTATATACAGACCGGTACACCGGGATACAAATGACGACCGGGACACAGGGAATATAAATAACGACCGGGACACAGGGACACAACTACAACGGGGACACCGGGGGAAACCCCCGACGCGCGCGGGACGACCGGGACAAAAAAACTAAAAAGAAATAAAAACTAAAAACTAATAAAAAAAACTAAAAAAACTAAAAATCTAAATAAGCTAAAAAAGAAAAAAAAAGGAAAAAAATAAAGGAGAAAAACAAAACTAAAAAACGAATGTATATACAGACCGGGACACCGGGATACAAATGATGACCGGGACCCGGGACACAGGGAATATAAATGACGACCGGGACACAGGGACACAACTACAACGGGGACACCGGGGGAAACAGGGGGATAACCTGACAATCTATTTATATGCAAAGACAATGGGACAGCAAAGAATGTTGTATATTCGCAAGTTTTACGTAGTTAAAACCATATATATATATATATATCTATATTCACAGGTGGGACATAGGGACACAACTACAATGGCGCGTAACTATTATGGCGCGTAACGACTTACGCGCGCGGGGGGGCTTGGGGGGGGCGCGAAGCGCCCCCACCAACTAGGTGTTGGGGTGGCGCGAAGCGCCACCCCAACAGCTAGTATAGATATATAAATAAGTTGTCTGTCTGTGGATCTGTGGATCAGGTGACGTCATGTTTCTGTGTCGACTGACGTCATGTTTTCGACTGACGAAATTACAGACCGGGACATCGGGACACAAATGACGACCGGGACACCGGCACATAGGGAATGTAAATGACGACCGGGGCACAAGGAATGTTCGATTACGCAGGGACCTTAGTAGTCAAGAAGCGTCGTTAATCCGATACAAATACAAATACGGTAGCTCAGTTGGTAAAGCGTTATGTTCCAGGTTCTAGGTCCGAGAGGTTCCAGGTTCGAACCTTGGCTTTAGCATTAATACAAAAGAAGCAAAAAAAACTAAAAAAAAGATAAAAACTACAGAAAAAAACTAAAAAGAAAATACTAAAAAAAAACAAAACTAAAAACTAATAATAAAACTAAAAAAACTAAAAAAAAACTAAAAACTGAAAAAGAAAAAAAAATTAAAAAAAGGAAAAAACTGACAAATAAAGGAGAAAAAGAAAAAAAAAAATAGAAATTAAAAAAAAACTAAAAAGGTAAATGTATTCAAGCCGAAGTAGCTGAGTTGGTAAAGCGTTATGTTCCAGGTTCTAGGTCCAAGAGGTTCCAGGTTCGAACCTTGGCTTTAGCATTAATACAAAAGAAGAAAAAAAACTAAAAAAGAAAAAAAACAAACAAAACTAAAAAATAGGTAAAAACTACTAAAAAAACTAAAAAAGCTAAAAAACTAAAAAAAACTAAAAAAGGTAAAAAACTAAAAAGCAAAAAAGAAAAAAAACTGAAAAAGGGTAAAAACAGTGAAAAAAATAAAAGAAAAAAAACTAAAAACTAATAAAAAAACTAAAAACTGAAAAAGAAAAAAAAACTAAAAAAGGAAAAAAACTGAAAAATAAAGGAGAAAAAGAACAGTTTTTTTTCTTTTTTAGTTTTTTCTTTTCTTATTTTTTTTCTTTTTTAAGTTTCTTCTTTTTATTGATTTGTTTTCTTCAATTTGTCAATGTTCATTCTAACATTGACACTTGGAAAAATCTTTACGTGCCAAGCAAGCTAAAGCTCCAACAATTTATAATAAACCTCAAAATTTGGGGTATCTGTTTTAAGGTTTTCGAATTACCTGAATCTTTGTCAAAATATATTGAAATATTTGTGCAATTCCCAGTTTTTTTTTAGTTTTTTCTTTTTTAGTTGTTTAGCTTTTTTTAGTTTTTTTTTCTTTTTAGTTTTTTACCTCTTTATTTTTTTATTTTTTTTTTACATTTTTTCTTTTCAAGTTTTTTCTTTTTTTTTTATTTTTTAGTTTTTTTTTTAGTTTTTTCTTTTTAGTTTTTTTTTAGTTTTTTACCATTTTTCTTTTTTCAGTTTTCTTTTTCTTCTTTATTTTTCAGACGTCATATGCAAACCCTCAATACAAAAATACATACAACTTATTTTTATTTATAGATAAGATATAATCTGGCGTAACAGACATAGTGTAACAGACATAAAAGACAGACAACTTATTTTTATATATATAGGTTTTTATATATATAGATACAGTTTCTTCTTTAGTTTTTTTTCTTTTTTAGTTTTTTCTTTTTTTTAGTTTCTTCTTTTTATTGATTTGTTTTCTTCAATTTGTCAATGTTCATTCTAACATTGACACTTGAAAAAATCTTTATGTGTCAAGCATGCTAAAGCTCCAACAATTTATATTAAACCTCAAAATTTGGGGTATCTGTTTTAAGGTTTTCGAATTACTTTAATCTATTGTCAAAATATATTGAAATATTTGTGCAATTCCCAGTTTTTTTTAGTTTTTTTTAGTTTTTTAGCTTTTTTAGTTTTTTTTTTTTAGTTTTTTATCTTTTTTATTTTTTTACGTTTTTTCTTTTTACGTTTTTCTTTTTTTAATTTTTTAAATTTTAAATTTTTTTTTTAGTTTTTTCTTTTTTAGTTTTTTCTTTTTAGTTTTTTTTTAGTTTTTTACCATTTTTCTTTTTTCGAATTATTTTAATCTATTGTCAAAATATTTTGAAATATTTATGCAATTTCCAGTTTTTACATTCTAGTTTGTTTTCTTTTATATATATAGAAGATATAATCTGGCGTAACGGACAGACAACTTATTTTTATATATATAGATATATATATATATATATATATATATATATATCATGAAAAGAGAAATCACCAATGCTACAGCACAAACACAAAAAAAAAAGAGACAGAAGGAGAAAAGGAAGACTGTTTTCCTAAATTAGTGATTAATATAGACCAGCCCTTGAATGAGGCCTTAACCCTACTCATCCATACAATCACATAGGTCAAACAGCATAGCCACACACAATCAACCATAAAGAATAATCCATGGACAGGCAGTCATGTCGTCAATAAGTATAAGTCGTCATTTACCAAACAATAGAAAAAATAATATAGACAAATAATTCAGAGGCAACACCCAACATAAGGGCTATATATATTGGGGAATGTGTAACACGTGGCTACCGCTGAAGAAACGGTCTAACTATCCACGGCTATAAGCATCCGTGCCTCAAGTGGCAAAAATGGACTAGATGGAATCCCATATGAAAAAGGAATATATAGGTTGGTATGTTTGTAGCGCATGATTGCTGCTTGAGTAATGGTCTAACTATCCACAACTTTAAGCATCCGTGCCTTAAGCGTTGAACATGGGTTAGACGGAATCCCACGTGAAAAAGAGAATCAAGCAGAGAATCAAGCAGCAAAGTAAGTCAAACATGGCACCATAGCCTAAAAATCTTACCGATGATAACACTGGCACTAAGGCTAAGGCTACTAATATTAATTAAAATTTCATTTACTACTAGCTGTTGGGGTGGCGCTTCGCGCCACCCCAACACCTAGTTGGTGGGGGCGCTTCGCGCCCCCCCAAGCCCCCCTGTGCGCGTAAGTCGTTACGCGCCATATTAGTTACGCGCCATTGTAGTTGTGTCCCTATGTCCCACCTGTGAATATATATATATATATATATATATATATATATATATATATATATATATATATATATATATATATATATATATATATATATATATATATATATATATATCATGAAAAGAGAAATCACCAATGCTACAGCACAAACACAAAAAAAAAGAGACAGAAGGAGAAAAGGAAGACTGTTTTCCTAAATTAGTGATTAATATAGACCAGCGCTTGAATGAAGCCTTAACCCTACTCATCCATACAATCAAATAGGTCAAACAGCATAGCCACACACAATCAACCATAAAGAATAATCCATGGACAGGCAGTCATGTCGTCAATAAGTATAAGTCGTCATTTACCAAACAATAGAAAAAATAATATAGACAAATAATTCAGAGGCAACACCCAACATAAGGGCTATATATATTGGGGGAGGGGGTGTCAAATTTTGCAGGCTCTTCTGATTTTACCGGCTCTTTTCCAGCCTTCTTCTCCTCACTCGGGTTTTCCATTCTCTTAATTGGGCCTTATATCGCTTGGACCTACGACCGGTGTAAAAAGATATATATATATATATATATATATATATATATATATATATATATATATATATATATATATATATATATATATATATATATATATGTATATATATATATATATATATATATATATATATATATATATATATATATATATATATATATATATATATATATATATATATATGTTTTTAACTACGTAAAACTTGCGAATATACAACATTCTTTGCTGTCCCATCGTCTGTGCATATAAATAGATTGTCAGGTTTACCGACTCTTGAACCTGCAACGCATAATGTTCCATGAGAAAACAATCCGTATTCAGATCTATACCTCATGATTCTATTGATTGCCCTTGAGCTTTGTTAATGGTGATTGCTAATCGACCATTTCCTTTGTTGCCGTCGTCATTTATATATCCCCCTGTGCCCCCGGCGTCCCCGTTGTAGTTGTGTCCCTGTGTCCGGGTCGTCATTTATATTCCCTGTGTCCCCGTCGTAATTTGTGTCCCGGTGTCCCAGTCTGTGATTTCTATTTGAGTGTCCCGGGCGTCATTTATATTCGTCAGGATATTGTAGGGCATCGTAGCATCGATGAGTTTAAGCAATTCTTGTCAACTGATTGTTTCGCCTATAAAGAATATTATCTCGAGGTAAGAACTGATCACCGACCACAACGATTGCCACTTTGTTGATAGTTGCGTATCAGGAGGCATCAATTCGATTGCTGTTTTTAAGCAGAAGCACTAAATTATTATTTTTGTGGAAAAGATGATATATATAAATATATATATATATATTTTCTTTTTAGTTTTTTTGTAGTTTTTACCTTTTTTAGTTTTTTTCTTCTTTTGTATTAATGCTAAAGCCAAGGTTCAAACCTGGAGCCTCTCGGACCTAGAACCTGAAATATAACGCTTTACCAACTCAGCTACTTCGGCGTGAATACATTCGTTTTGAGCAGCTTCCTCGGGTGTTGCCATTGTTGTCCTGGTCGTCATTTATATTGCCTGTGTCCCGGTCGTCATTTGTGTCCTGGTATCCCAGTCTTTAATTTCTCCTGAGTGTCCCGGTCGTTATTTATATTCCCTCTGTCCCGGTCGTCATTTGTGTCCCGGTCTGTAATTTCTCTTTCAGTGTTTTTTCTTTTTAGTATTTTTTAGTTTTTTACATTTTTTCTTTTTTCAGTTTTCTTTTTCTTCTTTATTTTTCAGCTTCACTATGAAATACATATCGCCGAACCTTTGTTTTTTTAACTAAAATCTGGTAGGCATTGATGACCTTATCCAAGTCAAGATCCCAAACCCAATCATCATCGCTATCATTTTCAGTTTTGATATGTTTTGACTCTCGCTGTCCAGGTGGATCTTCATCTAACTGCGCGGTTTTGCGTTCTTTAGCCTCAAGCCTGTTTCCTTGCTGTTCTTTTGATTCCTCGGCACGCTTTTTTTTCTGACTTTCTCTATTAGCAGCAAGTTTTTTGGCATAGACTCTTTGAGCATCTTCATCGGCTTTTGCCATTGTAAGTTCATCAGTCATTTTAAACTTAAACATTAATAGATTTCTACGTGAACATATATGTCTTAAATATCTTTAATGACGTAACCGTCATAGCAAAAATGACGACAACTAACTTCATGACGCCAGTCGACACAGAAACATGACGTCACCTGATCCACAGACAGACAACTTATTTATATATATATAGATAGATATAATTCTAAAATTGTCAGGTAATTTTCTATTTTGAAATAAAAACTAAAAATTATTGCTCAGACAACATAAATATTTTTGATATTTACAGAATAGCTTTAGTGGTTCTGGACTGAAAACTAAATATGCTAATCAAATTGGGAATTGCAATCTTTTAGGTTAAAAAGGCAGATCCATTGGAATCGTGAGAATGCGTGGAATAAGAAAAGCCTCACCCTCAAAAGGCCCTGTCAAGATTGTTGCCTCTATTACGTTATAACAGACATAACACGTCATTTGTGTCCCGGTGTCCCGGTCTGTAGTTTCGTTAGTCGACAAACATGACGTCAGACGACAAACAACTTCATGACGACATACAGCTCAATCCTTATAATGACGTCAGTCGACAAACATGACGTCAGTCGACACACAAACATGACGTCAGTCGACAGACAGACAAACAACTTATTTTTATATATATAGATAGATGAGCTAGTGTTCATTCTTTATTATAATTCTAAAAGTAACTATTCAAATATAATAAATATTGGATAAACTACTAGCTGTTGGTGTGAGGCTTCGCGCCACACCAACACCTAGTTGGTGGGGGCGCTTTGCACCCCTCAGGCCCCCTACGCGAATAAGTCGTTCCGCGCCGTATTAGTTACGCGCCATTGTAGTTGTGTCCCATCTGTGAAAATAGATAGATTTATGTATGTTTTAAACTATATAAAACTTACGAATATACTACATTCTTCGCTATCCCATTGTCTGTGCATATAAATAGATTGTCAGGTTTACCGACTCTTGAACATGCAGCATATAATTGTCCATGGGAAAAACAATCCGTATTCAGATCTATACCACATTTTTCTAATGATTGCCCTTGAGCTTGTTGATGGTGTACTAATCGAATATTCCCTTTGTCCCAGTCGTCATTTATATATCCCCCTGTGCCCCCCGGCGTATCCATTGTAGTTGTATGCCTGTGTCCCGGTCGTCATTTATATTCCCGCTGTCCCGGTCTGTAATTTTTCTTTGAGTGTCCCGGTCGTCATTTATATTCACTGTGTCCCGGTGTCCCAGTCGTCATTTGTGTCCCGGTCTGTAATTTCTCTTTGAGTGTCCCGGTCGTTATTTATATCCCCTGTGTCCCTGACGTCATATACAATGCCTTATATACTTATAATGACGTCATGTGCAAACCCTCTTTTTACAAAAAAACATACAAAAACAAACAGATCCATACCTTTTACCTCTCTTGATGACTTGCAAGTACATTTATACCCAACAAAGCGGGAGCTAAAATATTTGCCACCATCTGATACTGCCTTAAAGTGCCATGCTAAGCGTACTTACCTTCAGTTAGACATTTTTCTACAAGCGAATCAACCAGCTCTTTTTTCCTTCACCATGTTTCATTTTTTTAAATGTGACTTTGCTAGTATCAAGATTCAAGTAATGGAATGTAACAGGCAGGCGCACCTAATGGAGCAACATAAACAAGGCATTTTGATTAAGATTTCTAAGAAATATATGCTAATATGGCACAATATTCTATAACATCTGAATTACAATCGAATTCACCTCTAAAAATAATAATTATAATCAAATTTACCTTTAATATCAGCCCTCCAACCCTCTATCGTTGTAATTTCTTTCTAGGACCCTCGTCTTTCTTTTATTCAGGCTTGTTTTTTGCTTATATTTTGTTACAGATCAGTATTTTTATCTTTTTGTTTTTTCCATTTATTGAGTTTTAATTGCTGTTCTGTGATTTTGTGATTTTATAGTGGTTTTTTATTTTAAGAAAACTGTATTTACAAAAGTCTGTGTCGTGTAGATTTTTTTTCAAGGAAATACGTAATCGTTTTTGCAATTAAATATTTAAAGCCAATGCTTTGTAACATTTCATTGATTCGATAGCAAAAAATTAATAACGCTGTAACAGGCACGTGCATCTAATAGAGCAAGAATCAATAGCATCGGGACGCATGCGCTCTAATATGGAAAAGGTTTGAAACATGTGATCAAATTAATCATTCTGAAAGGTGGGGCAGGGATTTCCCCTGTGCGTGCAATAGGTTCAAACATACGAAATATTTTCCCATTCTGTGGGATGGAAATCTCCTTAGAACCCTAATGCGGACCAAAATCTTTTGATTATAAAGGTTCCCTGAAAAAATTCTTGAAAGAACATGAAATCTCAAAAAAAAAAACTTTGAAAGAAAATAATACCAAGAAAGAAAATAAAATCCTGAATAAAAGGCCTTGAAAGAAGAAAAAATCCCCTGAAAGAAAAATGAAGTCATGAAGAAAAAATCTCTTAAAGTTTTATGTAACCACCCGTGTGTGTAACCTTCATTACGTAACACACACGTGTGCACCTTCATTGCCACAGGTGAACACCCAAAGAAATCATTCCTTATTACGTAACAGCCCAAAGTAAACACTCTGTATTATATAACAACCAAAGTAAAAACACTATTATTTAACAGACACCTGTATCTCTTAGAAAACCTTCCCTATTACGTAGGTGTACTATAGCAGTACTGGTGCACTATAGCATTACATAAGACCCAGGGGTGCGTAATAGCGTCTTGAAGATATAGTAACTTCATTTCCAGGCCCCCTGTCTGTTGCCTCGGAAGAAGAGGGCCGTCACTACTGTATATTAAAAAAAAGAATAAAATTTAAAAGTTTTAATAAGAGAATAAATTACATGCTTTCTTAATTAGTGATTGAAAATGATATAAATCCCCACATACATCGTTGTGGATCTGTCCAATAAAGTAGTATAAAAATAAAGCATAATCTGAAGTATGTTGAGAGATATACATCTTTTTATGAATTATTTGAAAAAAGGTCGAACAATATTGGTTATAAGCCATTCTTCAGTAAACTGCAGATGGTCTCCATTCTTGGCCAGTAAAAGAAGACGATTTCCCATCTGTCTTAAACCAATTCTATCTTGAAACCACAGAGAGCTTTCATTTAATCTCTGAATGTTAAGTGTTCCAGGCTTATAAAATCCAAACCAAGAAGAATCTTTGGGCTGTACGGTAGTATCGTTGTTAAATTTGACCAATACTAGTTTTTGAAGCCTTAGAATATTTGTTCTGTATTTTTGGTTAATGAAAACTTCATTGTTAATATCTGCCAGAAATTTACTTTTCTTCTTGTACGTTTGTTCATCAAGAGGATCGTGCCAGTAGCCTGCTGGTGCCAGAATTCTCTGAGCCCAACTAAAAAAAATAAGCAATTTAAATGTAAAAAAGGGGAAAAGAGATGAAGGACATCCTCAACTTATCCAAAATTTTCACTTCAGCATAAAGGAAAGCGGCGGAGGTAGAAGATTTTACGATCATAACTTTTATAAGTTTGAAGAGGCAGGGGTTCTTGTAACTAACTTCATTTTCAGGGATGTTTGAACCCCTCCAACCAATTTGCAGGCTAGGTACTAAGAGTTAACATTCCAATTTAGTCTCAAGATAGTTCCAAAATAGAAAAGATCAAAACCTAAATCAAACACTCCAGGCAAATTTGCTTCTGGAAATAAAAGGCACAGGAGAGATAAATTTCTCGCACTCACTCTGGATTGACTTCAAAAACTCTTTTACCCAATGTCGGATAGTATTGTCAGTAGGCTAGTATATAGATTGGTCCTTATGGAACAGAATTTGCATATACCGTAAACCTCTTTTGCATATATCCTAAACCTCACTTGCACATTCCAACAGGCACTAAATTGGCCTATAGCCTAAACATTATTCACATATACCAGCCTGCAAATGCTTAATATATAGTAATCCCATTAAAAGTTCTATGAATAAATTTTTATCCAGGTTGAATGAAACCAGTTTAAATTTTGAAAAGTTTTCCACACTGAGTGAATATAAAGCGGTTTTGTAGATGTATTATATTAAAAGACGTCGAGAATAGAATTTTAAGATCATTTAAAGTAAAAATAAATAGATAATTAAATGAAAAAATTAAAATAACAAAAAACAATAACAAATTTAAGATTTTTGGAAAAACAAAGAAAATAGAAACAATCTTAAAAAAGGGAAAAAAAGAAAAGTAACAAAAATAAAACCAAATTTAAAAATTCAAAAAAAGATGAAGCAATAAAAACAAGACAAGAGGAATATTGAGACAAGAACTTCTTCGGCAACGGTATAATGAAGCCTTACGATAAGAAATGTTTGGTTTTGGGTTATGCATTAAGTCAAAAAGCGGTTTTTGGAGTGAAAAAAACAAGATTTTTTTCTCCATATTTCTCCTAAACCTTTTTCTTCAAGTAGGAGAACGCATTTTTTCTCTCACGACATAACTTTTTGACTTTATGCCTACTAAAAACACGAAATTATACTTTTCAAAAGACTTTATTGTTTTATTTCAGAACAAGGGATGTTGTCCATATTTCTCTTAACCCCATTTTGTAAAGTTGGAGTACATGTCTTTTATCAATCCTAACATTACTTTTCAATTTTAGGTTTATCCCAACACCAAAGATTACTTGTCCTACGGCTTTGTTATATTATTTTGGAACAAGCTCTTTTCTTAATATTCCTCCTAAACCCATTTTTAAATGATGGTGTATACATGATTTTCCCTCTCAGCAGCATTTTTCGGCCTTATGCTTACTCCAACACCAATTAATGCTTTTTAAAAAGGCCTTATTATATCATTTCAAAACAATTTCTTTTCTTAGTTTTCCTCTTAATCCTGTTTAGACAAAAAAAAAAGAAGAAGAAAAACAGCGAAAGAAATCCAAGAAACAAAGTTAATTACATAAAGAAGAAAGACGGATAAGGCGATGAAAGCACCCTAGCCTATAAAGCGCTTCAATAGCCAGCTTGGCACACAATTTTTCAAAAACACCAGTAATATCTGTCGCGCAATACTTTTTAACCAGTTTTGTATCCCGGTAAGAACGAGGCAGAATTAAAAGAAATTTGCAGAATCGGTAATAATTTTCACGAATAGGCTTTAAATGACCGTTCAACAGTGGTTGCCGAATACCAGTACAAAAGTGTACAGAATGATCACAAAAATTTGGGTAAAGCCCAGTTAGCGCTTTTCTCCTATAGTGTCCAAGATTTGCCACAATCTTAGAGTAACCGAACTTCAGCTTATCACTAATATCTTTGCAGGCAGAAGATCGGAGAGCATTCATAGAATCGCAAACTGTTATGCCAAGCTAACAAAACGATTTAACACAGGGAATACTAAAACTGCCGCAGTGTAGTGATTCTGAACAATTATTACCGTTGAAAACAAGAAACTCACACTCTTCAATAATTAGACACAGGCCAATATCGCGGAAAGCAGAAGTAACTTACTTCACTGAACAGGCAAGACCAGACTCAGTTTAACTAATCAGAAGAAGCTTATCAGCATAAGCCAGATATGAGATATCAGATTGTCCTAGTAGGTACGTAGTCAATATTTTTGATAACACATCTTCAATACAAGTATTAAAAATATACGGAGAAAGAACTCCGTCTTACTCCGCAAGGAACAGGGATATGACCAAGATAAGATTTATCTAATGCCTTAAGGTGAAGGCAAGAATAGGAGTACCAAAATCGAAGCATGTGAATTACCGACGGATTTACTCCTCTCTGGCAACGCTGTCCCTGCTTAAGTATGACAAACAGTGTCAAATGCTCTAGAGAAGTTTAGGGTTACAAAATAAAGTATGCGACGAGTGCGATGGGTATCTTGTAACAACGAAGTCAATGGACGGTGAGCTTGCTAACAGCCTAGTCCAGATCTAAAACCAAATTGAATATCATTTAGAGCAAGCTTACTGATATAAGGTAGTAGGAGGTATTCAAAAAGCTTTCTAAGAGTACATGCTACCGTTATGGGCCTATAAGAGCCGCAAGAGACCGGGACTTTTCCTTTTTATAGAAGTGACGTGACGCTACCGCATAAGAACGAATCGGACACATACGAACTACTAAAAAACATTTGAAAAAACAGTTGGGGATAAAATACAGTTCAAAAGAATTAGGAACGATATTTGAAACTCTATTCCCATCAAGATCCAAAAATTTTGATTTTAAACCCTTAAATACCTTTAACAACAACCGACTTTTCAAATGGAATCTCATGTATCTGACATAAACGTGACGATCCAAGATGGACGAGTTATAATATCACCAGAACAGGTATCCGGAAACTTGGCAGAATTTATCACTTTTCGCCACTCACAATTACTTTTTGGAAAAGTTTTATCGGAGTAAAGAACGGCGGGAAGATGTCGCTTATATTCGAGTTTCCTCTTTTGTTTTAGATCGAATACAGTACCTCGATAAGGTCGACCACAGGCAGACCAGATTCTTAACCAGAATTTGGCCTTATTCTTGAGTTTTTTCAGTATAGGATCAGACTTCGAGATTGGTTTTTGGGTATTCCGCCTGACACGGATCAGCAGGGTGGCCACATCTTCAGCTTGTCTTATACATTAGATAATGTCACGATATTATAAATTTAAATCAGCACGAGCATTGTCAATTGTGGGGTACGCGTTTGAACAAAGAAGATGGAAAGGGACACGTACGATGGACAATAGAGCTCCAAATGCAGCAGGGTAGAGATGCAAGTTCGCACAAGACCAATCGCGTTTTTCAAACCACTTATGCGACAATGATGGTTGGGCCAAGTATATGTCGAAAGTAACCGTAATATCAAAGTACAGAGGTAAATCATCATAATCTATTTCATCTTCATCGACATATACTGCTGAAGTTTGTAATGAAGGAGAGAAGATACAGTGGTCCAAATTTGAGACTGAATCACTGCCGTGGATATATGTAAAACTGAGGTCTTTCGTTAGGACCTTAAGGTTGAGGATAGACACTGAAAAGGCGCTTCCTTACGTGTCGAGGTTTAGGTTACCTATAAGCAACCACTTATATCCCAGACGCTCAATACCAGATATGAGAGTCTTTAATTTGTTGCAGGCATTCGCATAACTGGAGAAGGAAGGAATAGGTCTTCCATCATTGGGCAAATATTTGCCAGATTGCAAGATTGCGTTCATAGGATTGGTAGCAGCTAGGAGACAAATAGCTAGGCGAAGATTGCTTAATTATACTGGCAAGATCACCAGAAGGCCTGCCTCGGGTAAGCCAGGCAATCGTGCTGGAAACAACATGTTGATAACTTCGCCTTAGAAAGTTTACACTGCAGTTTGGAAGCAGGTGTTCTTGTAAGAAAACAACATCATGATTAGCTAGTTTCTCATCAAGACTTAACACTTTATCCTTTGTCCCATTGATGTTGAAAGAGCACACTGAGACTGACACTGAGAGCACACCGAGAGCATACTCATTCATGATTACAAGCAAGAAGGTCACGGAACTTTGGAATTAGCAAGAGCCTTTAGCCTGAAGCAACGAAAACTATAACAAACACGATCTCTACTACAATTCGCACACTTGGGTGTTACTGCAAGGTGAGTCACTGGAGTTCATATGGGGGCCATAACACCGTGAGCATTTGTAGTTTTGATCGAGACAGTTTGCAACAATATGTTCAGGAGATGACATTTCCTGAAGCACCTAGGAAATTGCCGATGTTCATACACGATGTCCGAAAAGTTCATAGTCTATCTTCAGCCCAGATTTAAGGGCCGAGGAAAGAGAAATTTCGTCTTCGAACGTAATTTCCACACAATTTGACTTAAGAATTTAAGAAGTATTTTGCATTTCCTTTTTTAATTTTCTGGGCTTGGTTTGTTTTGATGGGCGTTTTCGGGCTGAAAAACCTCTTCCTAGCTAATTTATCTACTATGGGCTGCCCCCCCCCGTAGTAGCATAATATTTGTAGGCATGAATATATAATGAGTCGGAGGTAATAGGCTTGGGACTGTCTGTGCAAGATTTCGACTCTTGTTGATAGAAGAGTATCGCCAAGTGCTGAAAACCATGTTGTGACCAAGATGGGCCCAGGATTGCACAAAACCTCCAACTTACTGGAGGTCCCAGGGACTTATTGCTGTCTGGTTCTAAGCCGGCTTAAGCGCTTCGGTGTAGACTTGAGAAGATACGTTGGTCCCCATCCTGCACTGGTATCTGGGATCTTTGCTTTTCTTGAGGTCAAAATAATTTCAAAGATTTAAAGAACATGAAAATTGGAACTTGGAATGTTACGACGTTAAAAAATGACTATCGCATCGACGTTTTAACTGACGAATTCAAAAGGTTTGAACAGGATTTATTAGGAGTTTCAGAAACTCATATCCCAGGGGTAGGAAGCATGAAATTAGGTGACATAGAATTTGTTTACTCAGGCAGGAAGGATGGGGTACATAGACAGGGAGTTGGGCTCATGATGAATAAGGAAGCTGCTAAGTCTTGTTTAGGCTGGGAAGGTATTAATAATAGAATACTAATTGCTCATTTTATGACTAAAAACTTTAGGGTATCAGTTATAGTAGTATATGCCCCCATTGAACCAACTGATGGAGATACTAGTGACTCAGATGAATTTTACTTACAGTTACAGGAGCAAATAGACAGGGTACAAGGTAGAAATATGGTGTTTTTGCTAGGAGATTTTAATGCCCAGGTTGGTAGAAATAGGGATAGATGGTATCCTAGCCTAGGTAAAATTGGTGTAGGAAAAGAAAACAGTAATGGCTATAGGCTTTTGCAATTTTGTAGGTATAACAACCTAGTTATAACCAATACGGTGTTTGGTCACAAAATGGCCCATAAGTTGACATGGTATTCACGTGATGGTAAGACAGCAAACCTTATTGATTATGTTATTGTAAACAGAAGACTAGCAGGATCAATACAAGATACTAGGGTGTATAGGAGTGCCGTTATTGATGTTAAAAGTAAAGATCACCATCTAGTAGTGTCTAAGGTTAATTTAAAGCTGAAATTTCGGAAGAGTAACTCCCTCCCGAAAAGTTATGATGTTGGTAGACTTCAGGATGGAAATTTGAGAAAAAAATTCCAGGAACAGTTGAGTACTAAACTTGAGGGTTTAAAATTTGACAATGTGGAAGATGGATAGAATAATTTCAGAAAAACAATTTGTGAAGTTGCTGATGGTGTTCTAGGGAAGAGTGCTAAGACAGCAACTAGGAATATTAGTAAAAAAGCTTTAGGTTTAATAGAGAGTAGAAGGGGTTTATATAAGAATTATCTGAGTGATAGGTTGTATGAAAACAAAAGGAATGTAAAGAAAGTGGAGAAAGCATTAAAATATGAACTAAGGAGATGTGAAATGGAGGTGATGGATAAAATTGCTGAGGATCTGGAAGATGCGGCTAGACGAAATAATAGTAAAATATCATACTGGCATGTTAATTAATTGAAAGGGAGTAGCCAATCCGGACCAGTTCCAGTTAAAGATAGAAATGGGACCACAATTAGTGATAAGGAAAAAGTTAAAGAAAGATGTATGGAAGATTTTGAGAATGTGCTAAACCGAGATGCAGTTGCAGGAAAAGATATAGATGAAAATGAAAATGTTTATGATACCTTGGATGTGAAGGAAGATTTGTTTAGTGAGGAAGGATTAGCGACAGTACTAGAAGGATTAAAAAATAATAAGGCCCCAGGTGCTTATAGTATGATTAATGAGTTCCTTAAATATGGTGGCTCTGAGGTTAGGAATAAGCTACTGAAGATTATGAACATGATTTTTGAAAAAGGGGAAGTACCCAATGATTTTAGGAAAACCTTAATTAAACTACTGTATAAGAAAGGTGACAAGAGTGAGTGTCGTAATTATCGAGGCATTAGTCTGGTCTCTGTAGGTAGCAAATTATTGAGTAATATGATACTTTTTAGACTGAGACATGCTGTAGACAAAGTTTTAATGGAAGAACAATTCGGTTTTAGAAAAGGTAGAGGATGTGTCGACCATGTTTTCACTCTTAGGTTAATAATTGAGAAGTCCCTTCGTTGTCAAACACCTTTGGTCCTTAGTTTTATCGATTATGAGCAAGCTTTCGATTCTGTTGATAGAACAGCGTTAACAAAGGTCTTATATGGTATATGGTATACCAGAAAAACACATTAAAGTGATTTGCGCTATGTACGAGAATAATACTGCTGCGGTTAAGGTAGGAAATGAGGTTAGCAACTGGTTTTGTATTAAATCAGGAGTTAAGCAGGGTTGTGTTCAATCCCCCTTTATATGGATCATTTTGATCGACTTCGTCTTAAGGAGCACAGGAAAGGCAATTGGAGACCATGGAATCAAATGGGGAGGAAGAACGCTCCTGGACTTAGATTATGCTGATGATTTAAGCATATTAGATGAAATTGTGAGCAAAATGAATGAATTTTTAGAGGTTTAATTATGTTAAGAAGACTAAGTCACTAAGGCTAGGAATAAGTGAAGATGAACAGGTGACATTAGGTAACGAAAAGATTGATCAGGTTGGGAGCTTCAGTTACCTTGGTAGTATTATTAGTAAAGATGGTGGGATCAGTGAAGATGTTAAAAGTAGAATAGCTAAAGCTCAGGGTGTTTTTTCACAGTTGAAAAAAGTTTGGAAGAATAGAAATATAAGCCTACAAACCAATATTAGAATATTGGAAGCTACAGTGAGAACAGTGGTCAAATATGGCTCTGAAGCATGGGCACTCCGAAAAGCAGATGAAAATTTACTAGATGTTTTCCAGAGAAATTGCCTACGGATTGTTCTGGGTAGCCGGGTGACTGACCGTATTTCAAACAGTAGATTGAACGAAAAGTGTGGTTCAATCCCGCTTTCTGGGGCTATAATGAAAGAAAGGTTGAGATGGCTAGGCCACGTTCTATGGATGAAGGATGACAGATTACCGAAGATTGTCCTTTTTGGCCAACCGTCTGGGGCTACACGGAAAGCAGGTCGTCATTGTCTGGGTTGAGAGGATGTCATAAATAAAGATTTAAAGGAAATGGGAACTTCCTGGGAGGGTGTAAAGAGGGAGGCTTTAAATAGATTAGGTTGGAGGAGGAGCGTGCGTAGCTGTGTTGGCCTCAGGCGGCTTGGTGCTGCAGTGAGTTATTAGTAGTAGTAGTAGTAGTTTAATTGTTGTAGTTTTTTCTATTATCACCATACCTGCATGAATAGTCAGTGTCTTTTAATATATTAGCCTAAATTTAGGATCCTACCTTATATTTACTCGGTGAAGGTGACATATGGTATTAGAGCCTGTTTCATTCAACCCGGATAAAAATTTATTCATAGAAACATAATGAGACTAGTGAATACTAGGCATTCCTTTTCAACAGGCTTTATTGTATCATTTCAGAATAAGTTCTTTTCTGACTAAACCCTATTTTTCAAATTCGAGTACACAGGTTTTTCACTCGTAACATCATTTTTCGACGTTATGCTTACTAGGCCCGTTTTTTTCTGGTTGGAGTACACATCTTTTTCACTCCTATCATCACTTTACGCTTCGACTTTATACTAACTCCTAAACTGAATAATAATTTTAAAAAGGCCTTATTGTATTATTTCAAAACAAGCTCTTTTCTTAATATCCCTCTTAGCTCCGCTTTAAAGTTGGAGTATGTGTCTTTTTTTTCACTCCCAATACTACATTTCGACTTTATGCGTTTCCCAACACCAATTATTACTTTCAAAAACTTTATTAAATCATTTCATAAGCTTCTTTTCATAATATTCCTCTTAACACCCTTTTTTTAAAGATGGAGTATACATCTTTCTCACTCCTAACATCATTTTCCGCCTTAGTGCTTAGCCTAAAACCAAACAACACTTTTCAAAAGACTTTATTGTGTCACTTCAGAATAAGTAATTTTCTTAATATTTACTAAACTCCGTTTTTAATAAGTTTGACTTCACATCTTTTTTCACTCCTAACATTACTTTTTGACCTTATGCGTATCCCAACACCAAACATTACTTTTCTAAAGGCTTTATTGTATCATTTCAAAACAAGTTCTTTTCTTAATATTCCTACTAAACCTATTTTTTTCAACATAGAGCTCATATCTTTATCACTCCTAACAATACTTTTCGACTTTATGCTTACCCTAACACCAGAAAACACTTTAATAATGATTTATTGTATCATTTCAGGACAAGTACTTTTCTTAATATTTCTCCCAGACCTGTTTTATCAAATTGGAACATTCATATTTTTAACTCACAACATAACTTTTTGACGTTATGCTTACCCAAACACTAAACAATACATTTCAAAACAATGCTTTTCGACTTAATCCGTCCCCTAAAAACAAACGATACTTTTCATAATGATTTATTATATCATTCCAGAACAATTTCGCTTAATAACTGCTTAATAATTTTCCTGAACCCGTTTTTTCAAGTTAGAAACCATATCTATTTCATTCCCAACATCACTTTTCGACTTTATGCTTACCCCAACGCCAAACAATACTTTTCAAAAATCTTCATTGTATCATTTCAGAACAAGTTCTTTTCTTAATATTTCTCTTGGTCCAGTTTTTCAAGATGGAGTACCCATCTTTTTCATTTCTAACATTATATTTTGACATTATGCGTTTCCTAATGCAAAAATTACTTTTCAAACCGATTTATTCTATCATTTCAGAACAAGTTTATTTCTCAATATTCCTCATAAACCCGTTTTTTATGTTGGTGTATTCATTATTTTCACTCCCAAAATTACTTTTGACTTTATGCTGACCCCAACACGAAACAATACTTTTCAAAAACCTTATTGTGTCATTTCAGAACAAGTTCTGTTCTTAATATTTCTGCTAAACCTATTTTTCAAGTTTTTGAGAAAAAAAAATTTCACTCCCATAAAGTATAATTTTTCCATAAAGTATCTTTTCAGAACAAGTTGTTTTCTTAATTTTCCTCAAGACTCTGTTTTTGCAAGACGTTATATACATTTATTTCACACCTAACATTACTTTTCGACTTTACACTTACGATAACAGCTATCAATACTTTGCATAATCATTAATTATACCATTTCAGAAGAAGTTGTTTTCTTAATATTTCTTCTAAACCCATTTTTTTCAAGTTGGAGTACACATTGTTTCCACTTCCAACATTACTTTTCGACTTTATTGTTACCCCAATAACAAACAATACTTTTCAAAAGACCTTAATTAAAGTTTTTTCTTAATATTTCTCTTAACCCAGTTTTTTATTTGAAGTACACATCTTTTTCCACCCCCAACATTCCTTTTCGGCCTTATGAATACCCCATTACCAAACATATTTTTCATTAGGCTTTATTGTATCATGTCAGAACAAGTAATTTCTTAGTATTCCTGTTCACCCCATTTTTTCATGTTGGTTTATACATCTTTTTCACTCTTTAAATTACTTTTCTACTTTATGCTGTCCTCAACACCAAACATTACTATTCAAAAGACCTTATTGTACCATTTCAGAACTTGTTCTTTTCAAGTTAAAGTACACACCTTTTTTTTTTACTCCCAATATTACTTTTCAACTTTATGCGTATCCCTACAACAAACATTACTTTTCATAAGGCTTTATCATATCATTTCACGACAAGTTCTTTTCTTAATATTCCTCTTAACACCGTTTTTTTAAGTTGGAGTAAACATCTTTTTTCACTCCTAACATAACTTTTTGACTTGATGCGTATCCCAATACCAAAAAATAATTTTAATAAGACCTTACTGTACCATTTTAGAACAATTTCTTTTCTTAATATGGCTCCTCAACCCGTTTTTTCAAGTTGGAGTGCACATTTTTTTCACTCTCAATACCACTTTTCGACTTTATGGTTACCTTAATTTCATCACTTCAGGACAAATACTTTCCTATATTCCTCTTCAGTGCGTTTTTAAAGTTGGAGTACACATCTTTTATCACCCCTGACATTGCTTTTGACTTTATTCGTATCCCAACACCAAACATTACCTTTGGAAGGGCTTTATAATGTCATTTCAGAACAAGTTATTTTCTTTATATTCCTCCTAAATCTGCATTTCCAAGTTTGAGTACACATCTTTTTCACTACCAGCATCACTTTTTTACTTTTTTCTTACCGTAATACCAAACAAACTCTCCAAAAGACATTATTATATGATTTTAAAACAAATTTTAATCATAATATTCCTCCTATAAAAAACACAAAAATCATGGTTACCAGTTTGTTTTCTAGGAAGTATTATGCATTTCCTTTTTTATAGTTATTTTTTATTTTTTAATTTTTAATTTTTAGCTGTTTCTTTTTATTTATTTCATTTTTAACTTTGTTTTCATTTGTTTTTTAATTTTAAATTTGTTTTATTTTGATAATTTAATTTTTTTATTTTTCATTTTCTTGTATTTTTTTATTCATTTTTATTTATTTGTTTCGTTATTTTTTTGAATTTCAAATTTGTTTTTATTTTTGTTACTTTTTAATTATCTTTTTCATTTTCACGTCTGTTTTTATTATCGTTATTTTTAATGTTTTAAATTACTTTTAGTTTTCGTTTTTTTAGTTTTTTTATTTATTTTTTTTTGATTTAAATGGTATTAAATTTCTATTCTCGACGTCATTTCATATAATACATTTAAATCCCACTTAATATTCATTCACGTTACATAAATTTTTAAAATATAAACTAGTTTCATTCAACCCGAATAAACATTTATTCATAGCATTGTCATGGGATTACTAAATGTTAAGTATATACCACCTGGTATATGCGAGTAAGGTTTTGGGTATATGCAAATGAGTTTCTAGGGTATATGCAAATTTGGGGCCTATTGAAATATGCAAATGAGGTTTAGGGTATGCGTAGATGAGGTTTAGGGTATATGCAAATTTGGTACCATCCGCACCCATCTATAGCATACTACTGTTGTCCTTCAAAATTTGCTTTATTTGCTCCCTCCTTCTACTAGGACAAATATCTACTAAATATTTAAAAATCTATTTGTATTAAAATGATAGCATTAGAATTTATTAGACAGGAGGTTTTATTTACGGTAAAAAGGAGCCAAAAATTTGAATTTGCTCAAAGCAATAAATTAATTCTGCAATATTCTATTGCAGAATTAATCCTGCAATAAGGATATAGATTGATGCACTAAAGGATGCATCAATCTAAATTGGAAAGATCAACTTGAAACAAGATTGTGCTTGGTTTTATATGCATTTCTGATTTTATAATTAAGTCGAGTTTAACAATATCATTAGAAATACAAAACAGATTAATTAAAAATAATCTTAAGATTAAGAAAATCAAGAAATACATCAAAGTTTGTTTACTATTGCTGATTTTCGAGATTACTTTTAAATCGAAATGTTACAAAATTACACGGAACATGCAAACCCAATATCTATATCATATGATATTTTTAGTGTTAGAATTTTTTCTTTCATACTAATTTTAAGAGAACCGTTTCGTTATTGCAGTTTCTGTTTCGATTTAAAAAGTATACACTACATTTTTTTTTTATCTAGCCTCTTTTTTGTAAACACATAAAAATCTTTCTTACTTTAAAGTTGATTAACTAAAAAACAATGTAAAATTTAAAAAGACAACATTTTTACGGTCTTAATACATTTAGTTATAAATACATTTTTGTGTGTGTGTGTGTGTTGCGGTGCCCCTTCGATCTATCGATGCGATCATAATCAGGAGAGTCGCATATTCTAAATACCAAATATGACCTAAGAGATTTTGTGCGTTATGTTCGGCTTCTCCAAACTTTTTCGAAAAAGATTAAATGTCTGGTCAATTGGAGCTTAAGCAGAATATGGAACAAAAATAAGAGAAATTCAGACCACATAAAAAAAGAGAATCGTAAAAAAAAATTATCCAGTGAAAATAAGGACAAAACAAAATTTCAACCAACGCCTATGCTCAGCCACCCTAAGTGCAAAAAGGATTAGAACATGGATTGTACTCGGCAACATAAAAACAAATAATAATGAAATAGCATTCATCCATTCTTAGTGTGGAAAGTTCTTACTATTTTTCTGGAACACAATAACTTGAATAACATTGTCCATGTGTTAATGACTTACTTATGCTTTCAGTCAATGGTTAACTTCGGGTTAAAATTGCTTTAAAAGGAGTAAAGAAATGGACAAAATGAAATCCAAATCGCCACTCTTGTCGCAAAGATTTTATTTTTTGGAACCAAAACTTTTCTAGTCGGAGACAAAACTGACAACTCCGTAGCCAAGGTTTCATAAAGAAAAAAAAGAAAGAAAAACAGCTCACCCTGAAGTCCTAAAATATTGAACATCTCAAATTTTTTTGTTCCAAAGATTGCAGGAATGATTACAGGGAGTTCCAAAAAAAAAATAAGAAAGATTCTTATTAAAAAAAAAAACATGCGCACTAATAACTTTGGACCAAGAAAACAAAACAAAGTAGGTATAACAGGAATTTTCAACAGCAATTATAAAAAATATCAATAAGGATACATAAAATGAAGCCAAAATCGAGCCTACTTTTGCCTAGTCCCTCTGAAATGCTAGAGTTTTAAATTTACTTATATGTTTTGTGTGATCCGATTAATTTTTGATCGTCTCCCCCTCAAAAATTCATTCTAGTCTCCATAATTGTTTCTTTGGGTTACCTGGAAAAATATTATACTAATTAACCCCCCCCTTCTGTCAAAAATAAACTGAAAAAAATGCACAGAATATCGTGAAGGTCTGACTTATTTAGTGTAAATCAACTCTAGTGTGAAACTAACAAGACTAAATCTAAAATTTGCTTTTCAAAAAGGAAATCAGTATTTTCTAAGATTTAGGATTGAATCCTAAATTGATAAAACTGTAAACTATATTCTTATTCAGCATCATCGCAGATCATGTTTCTTTATGGGCAGCGACGAGATCAGAAGTAGTATAAGTAGAAGTAGTATATTATTTTCTACTTATATTTTCTACTACAATAGTTCAAAAACTACTGGGCAAATTATTTTTAATTATAATTTGATACTAAAAAGACTAGATAGTGATATAAAGTGTTTCTAATTGAGCGGATTTTCTTAAAAATTAGCCACATGGTAAAGATTGTTTCTATAATTCTATAATTGTTTAGTTCATTCAGGTTTTTTGCAATGTGTTAATATTTGTGATTTGGTAAAATTTATAATATTTAGTTTACCTATTGTTGCTAAAAAGAGAGATATATTAACAGGACAAGCTTGTTTTGGTTTTACTTGGTTGTTTTACATTTGCTGGTTTTTTTTTCTTTCATAGGCATATATTTTGGGGGTGATACCTGACACGGGGATGCCATGGATATTCTGTGGTAGCCACAACACTGTGCTGGGTAGAAAATTTAAAGTGGCGAAACCCTATATAGGCCAGTGTATTCTCCTGATGAGCCCTTGTGTTGGGTGTTGCCTCTGAATTATTTGTCTATATTATTTTTCCTATTGTTTGGTAAATGACGACTTATACTTATTGACGACATGACTGCCTGTCCATGGATTATTCTTTATGGTTGATTGTGTATGGCTATGCTGTTTGACCTATTTGATTGTGTGGATGAGTAGGGTTAAGGCCTCATGCAAGTGCTGGTCTATATTAATCACTAATTTAGGAAAACAGTCTTCCTTTTCTCCTTTTGTCTCTCTTTTCTTTTCTTTTTTTTTGTGTTTGTGCTGTTGCATTGGTGATTTCTCTTTTCATGATATATTGATATATATTATTATAGTATAATATAGATATTATAATATAATATCTCCTAAAAAACTGCTAAACAAAAGTTGTCAAAGCTTTTTTTCTGTTTGATTTATAGAGTTTTCAATTATATTCATACAAATTTACCAAGTTTTAAAAGAGATACAACGATTAATTTAGGTTCTGAGAGGGTAGTATAACCAAACACCAAAAACGAGAAGTATTATAACCACAAGCCTATACAAGGAAAAACCTTTTTAAAATCTTACGGAAATCCCCTTCCTCTTTTCACTGAAAAATCCCCAAATATGGTATAAAATGAATATTTCTACTTTTTTTGTTCTTATTTTCAAGGTTTAAAATTAAACCCGGCTACTTTAAGAGCAATCTCGCTCTATTTTGTGCATTCTTGTGAGATTTTTTTAGTCCTTCGTGACTATTCCTGTTGTCTCGGATTCAATTTGTACGATAGAAATGATTCGAGAGCCATGAAAATATTTAGGTGTTTTTGGATTTCATTATTTTATGAAAATCTTTGGTGTAAATAGTAGAATATATAGTAGATAATAGTAAATAGTAGAATAAGTAGTAAAATAGTAAATAGTAGAAAATAAAATAAATAGTAGAAAATAAAAAAATAGTAGAAAATAAAAAGTAAATAGTAGAAAATAAAAATAGTAATAGTAATAAAATAGTAAAATAGTAGTAGAATAAGTAGTAAAAAGTAAATAGTAGAATAATAGTAAATAGTAGAATAAATAGTAGAGAGCTCGCATAAAAAACCTGGAAGATAAAAGCTACTATCTTAGTTATAATTTATGAAATCCTGATGACATTTTGTATACTATCAGATCCCATAGATCCTGTTTTCATACATAAGGGATGCCTTATGATATGATCCGATTGGTTTTAAATCGTTTAAACAGCCGTTCTCTCAGCACTGTCGCGAATAAGATCCTTGAAAACTATCTTTCTTTTTATTCATCGACTGGTTCGTCAACGCATTAGGTCCAGCTAGGTCCAGCGCTGAATAGGTGTTTCATCTTATGTATCAGCTATCCATGTCTCTACAGACATCAATCAAACAGTTCGTGGTAACGAACTGTAGTAAGGAGCGACCCGGCTCAATAGTAAACGAAACTCTAAAACACGGAATTGTGATGCTAAAAGATACATCAAAAGAATCAGATTTTAAATTTCAGAAAATTTAGTCTTTGTCATCAAAAGTTACGAGCCTGAGAAAATTTGCCTCATTTTAGAAAATAGGGGAAAAAACCCCCTAAAAGTCATAGAATCTTAACGAAAATCACACCATCGCATTCAGCGTATCAGAGAACCCTGTAGCAAAATTTACAAGCTCCTATTTACAAGAATGTGGAGTTTCGTATTTTTTGCCAGAAGACAAATCACGGGTGCTGTTCATTTGTTAGTTTGTTTTTGTTTTGTTTTTTTCCCCAGGGGTCATCGTATCGACCAAGTGGTCCTAGAATAACGCCAGAGGGCTCATTCTAACGGAAATGAAAAGTTATAGTGCCTTTTTAAGTGACCAAAAAAATTGGAGGGCACCTAGGCCCCCTCCCACGCTCATTTTTTCTCAAAATCAACGGATTAAAATTTTGAGATAGCCATTTTGTTCCGCATAGTCGAAAATCATAATAACTATGTCTTTAGGAATGACTTACTCCCCCATAATCCCTGGGGAAGGGACTGCAAGTTACAAACTTTGACCAGTGTTTACATACAGTAATGGTTATTGGGAAGTGTACAGACGTTTTCAGGAGGATTTCTTTGGTTTGGAGGGGTTGGGTTGAGGGGAAGGGGCTACGTGGGAGGATTTTTCCTTGGATAAATATGTCATGGGGGAAGAAAAATTCAATGAAAAGGGCGCAGTAAAAAAACTATAATATAAAACTATACTATAAAAAAACAATAAAAAAATAAATATGAAAACTTTTTTCAATTGAAAGTAAGGAGTAGCATTGAAACTTAAAACGAACAGAGATTATTACGCATATGAGGGGCTACTAAAATACTTTAGCATAAAGAGCGAGGTATTTAGGAGGAGATAAATACCTCGCTCTTTATGCTAAAGTATTTTTAGTAATTTCAACTATTTATTCTACGGCCTTTCTAATTCAGGGGTCATTCTTAAAGTATTGGGACAAAACTTACGATTTAGTGTAAAGAGCGAGGTATTAACGAGGGTACAGACCCCCATATATACATAATAAAAATATAAGAGTATAAAAGTGTGTTGCGTAAGTTAATTCTTAAGTTACGTATATTTTTTAATAATAAAAGCGTTCGTTAAAAATCAAAAGTTCTAGTTGCCCTTTTAAGTAACCGAAACATTGGAGGGCAACTAGGCCTCCTTTCCCACCCCTTATTTCTCAACGCCTCGCTCTTTACGCTAAAGTTTGACTCTCTCTTTTAACTCTGCTTTTTAAAACAGTAAAAAACTTTAGCGTAAAGACTGGGGCGTTGAGGAGGAAAAGCCCCTTTCATAAACGGAGTAATTGCTGTTCGTTTTAAGTTTTAATGTCGCTCCTTACTTTCATTTAAAAAAAACATTTCTTTATTTAATTTATGGACGTTTTTGAATTAATACATGTTTTGATCTTGGCTCTCCGCACATAAACAATTAAAATGAAATTTGCTTATTAATTTTTTTTTTGGCTAAATGGCTTTCTCATAGATTTTAATCGAAAGATTTAGAGGAAAAAGGAGCGAGGGAGGAATCCTAGTTGCCCTCCAATTTTTTGATTACTTAAAAAGGCAACTAGAACTTTTAATTTTTTACGAACGTTTTAATTAGTAAAAAATATACGTAACTTACAAATTAACTTACGTAACGAACTTCTATATTCGTATGTTTTTATTGCGTATTTGAAGGAATTAACCCCTCGTCGATACCTCACTCTATACACTAAGGCTTACATTTTGTCCCAATTCCATAAGAATAACCCTGGATAACAAAGGCCATACAATTAATAGTTGAGATTACTAAAGATACTTTAGCGTAAAGAGCGAGGTATTACGAGGAGGTAAATCCCTCATATGCGTAATAATTTCTGCTCGTTTTAAGTTTTAATACTGCTCCTCACTTTCAGTAGAAAAAAACTTTTCATATTCATTTTTTTTTAAATAAAATTAGAAAATCCTGCGCCCCCTTCATTGAAAGTCTCTTCCCTCATGAGAAGTTTCTTCATGGAAAGTTCCTCCCACCTACCCCCCCCCTCAACTCTCCCTCCAAAACCAAAAGTATTCCCCTGAAAACGTCTATACAGTTCCCAGTAACCCTTACTATATGTAAACACAGGTCAAAGTTTGTAACTTGCAGCCCCTCCCACAGGGACTGCGGGGGATTAAGTCGTCCCCAAAGACATAGTTATTAGGTTTTTCGACTATGGTGAATAAAATGGCTATCTCAGAAATTTGGTCCATTGACTTTGGGGGAAAATGAGCGTGAGAGGGGCCATAGGTGCCCTCCAATTTTTTTGGTCACTTAAAAAGGGCACCAGAACTTTTAGTTTTCGTTGAAACGAGCCATCTCGCGACATTCTAGGACCAGTGGGTCGATACGATCACCCCTTGGGAGAAAAAAAAAAAACAAAAAAAACACAAAAACAAATAAGCACGAATCCGTGATTTGTCTTCTGGCAAAAAATGTGAAATTCCACATTTTCGTAAATAGGAGCTTGAAACTGCTACATTAAGGTTCTCTGACGCGCTGAATCTGATGGCGTGATTCTCGTTACGATTGTATGACTTTTAGGGGTTGTTTTCCCCTATTTTCTAAAATGAGTCTATTTTAGATGAATCTATTTTTCTAAAATGTTCTCAGGCTCGTAACTTTTGATGGGTAAAACTAATCTTGATGAAACCTGTATATTTAAAATCAGCATTAAAATGTAATTTTTTTTATGTAACTATTGGTGTCGAAATTCCATTTTTTAGAGTTTCGGTTACTATTGAGCCGGGTCTCTCCTTACCACGAAAGTTCGTTACCACGAACTGTTTGATACTCATTTGACTTTCGCTATACTTTATAATACTTATACTATGCTTATACTTATACTACAGTTATACTTATATAGTTATATACTTTTAGTTATATAGTTATAAACTTATATAGTTATATACTTATAGTTATAGTTATACTTATAGCTATACTTATATCTATACTATACTTATATTATGTATATACTTATACTATACAATACGTTATGCTATACTTTTACCAAAGGTATTCATTTGACTTTCGCTTGACTTCTTCAATGTATTGTGACCGTTATTATCTTTTCCCATGAGGTATGTGCCCTTTATTCGGCTACAAGATATTAGTGTTGGGATTTTCTATTGTTATCAGCATCTTTTGTATAACTGAAAAGGAGTTTTTCAGTTAAATACTAACGGGAGGGGGTGTTTTTCCAAGAATAGTGAGAGTGAAGGTAAACATCTCTAAGTGATCAAAAGGCATTTTTTTTCAATATAGTCTTACCAAAAAAATAAATATTTTCCAAAACCCATTTTTCAAAATCTAGGAAGGACAGTGGTGCAAAACTAGATTCGAAGTAAGAAGTAGTGAAATTGAAGGATAAAGATATTAAATGAAGAAAAACACTACCAACATTAGGGAAGAAATTCTTTTGCCTTTTTTTCCTTTTGCCCAAAATTATAAAATCTAAAATTAGCCCTTTTCAAGAAAATTCCTTTGTATAGGCGCCCCATATTCCTTTTTATTTAGAATTTCTGCTTATTAATCCCGAACTTATCTGTCAATCACAAAATCATTGGATTGGGCCAGGAAAACAGACATAAAGTTTTTGTTTACAAAAAAAATTGAAGTCAAAAATTTATATTATGGTTTGAATTTTTTATTTATTTAATTTTTTTAATGAGGTTCAATTCTTTCTTTTTTTGTAGAATCTAAAGAGTGTGAATTTGAAAATCTACTGATGTTATTTATCGTAGTATTATTATTCTATCCTCTGTGTTTTTTTGGTGTTTTTAGAGTTCCTGGTGTTTTTAGAGCTATTATTATTAGCGTTATACGTAAGAACTTGTATTCATTTTTTTAGTTTGAAAATCTATTGTTGTTTAACCCAATTTTTGAAAGAATCTCATTGTGTCATGCCTGCAACGTTAGGAAAAACATAGCAAAGAACAAACTCCAGTCCATTGTAACAAAAAAATTAGAAAATATACCCTAAAGAATAAAACATAAACTTACTTGGAATAAGCAAAGTTGAGAACTCTTCGGAAATAATCACAATATCTTTTATCCCCAGGACATTTGGGAAGGCCATAAATCCCTTGATGCTGACTTCCAAGAGTGACCAGGGTTTTCATTGGCGGAGTTGGACATCTCTCTGCCAGACCCCGCCTTTAAAAAAATATGGATTTTACAGACTATTTTTCAAGAAACATTCTCCAAAGTTGCACTTATTCTGTAAGGAATATTTCCTTATCAGACAGTAAACTGTCTTTTAAAAGTGTTGATGTGTATAATACAGTGATTTAGTGATTTATGGTCAAAGTTTTAGTGATGGAAGTGCTCAAACTGGAAGGAAAGTATAACGATGTAAATAACAAGAATAATAAAACAATCGACTTTATGAAATCACTAGTGAAAAAGAATGATATTCTTATTCCACGTAATATTTGTCAAATGTTTATAGAATACGCATAAATTACATAATAATAGCAGAGTGCATAAAATTGTCTGTTTCATTTAAATCAGATAACAGAGAAAGAAGGCAGGGGTGGATCTTAAGCAAAATCTTGGGGGACGTTAAATAGGTGCCAGTAATAAACCAAATTGTCGAATTGATTCTAAAAAAGAGTAAAAAAAATAAAACAAGGAATGAGGGTACCCGAAAAATCATATGGAGGGGCAGGGTCCCCCTGGATCCACCACTGGAAGTAGGCTTATGAAGATCTGTGAACAAGATGTTCATTAGCAACGCAAAGAGAAATAGTGTGAAGCTGCAAGACAAAATTGCATACCTCAAAGGGGCTGAACGCTTCTTTTCTTAACTTCTTCTTATAAAAAAATACGTGGAATTCTGAACGGGCTCCTTTGACTTCCAACTGCACAAATTCATATTTGTAATACTATTAAAAACGAAAATAATACAAATACTATTCAATTTTATAGGCTTGTGGGAAGTGCAAGCCCTCGAGCTGCCTGTTTCCTACAGTTTAAGCCCCATAGGCCGGCTCGTACTGATACGGCTCTTCCTTGTAGCTCAAGCTCTTCTTTGAACAAGTTACAGAAGCCAACTTTACAAATTAACCAACACAAGATAAATCCCTCAAAGCACATCTAGATTCTTTAAAATACCAATTGCCTATCTGTTAAACACCTTTTCAATGGAAGCTGGTAAAGGTGCATCCACAATCTTTTTAATGTCTGGTGGAAGTCTATAATTTTGCGACAGGGAATGCAGTTCATATATTCCAGCAGTACTTGCCATGCATTCGAAGAGGAGTTGTTGCAAGGTGTCTTCGGTCAAGTTACAAAGCCTACAATTTGAGTCCCTACGTTGCTTCCATCTATATTTTTCTTGTATCAACTACTGCTAAGGTTTTTATTTTGAAGTTGGCTCGATTATTTAAGATTCTTTGATAATTGGAACCAAAGCGGAGGGGGCTATTTAGAAGGATGGTGGTAAGCGCGACTGAAAACTTTCAGGCATGTCATGGGTCGACTTTGTTGTCTCAGCAGCAAGACTGTCCACTTCTTCATTATAGTGGATATCTGCGTGGCTGAAATAAAGAATCGAGTAGCTTCCTTATCTCCTGCAAATCAGTCTATATAGGTCAAACAATCTATATTGGTCAGAATTTTGAGAAAATTCGTTAAAATCCTCAATTTTGGAAAAAAATATTTATATAAGTGAATCGATATTTATGAATACATTCTAAAAACATACATACGTCATATTTACCTCAGTTTTAGTTGTATTGTTTTCGGTGTCTAGGGTGCAAGCAGAATTGAACAAGAAGCAAATGATTGACAAGAAAAATCCTATTATTGAGTTCATATTTATGAGTATATCATTTTTAGGATAAACAGTATCATTTACAATAAGCGTTTTAAGTAGTGTCATACTAAATTACTCTTTATGTACCTATGAGCAAAACCAAAGTGTGGCTCTTGCAATACAATTTAGGCCCTGATTTCATTCCCGAAAGTTTCATTCCCCTAACTCAACTATTTTTTGAGATAACAAAAATTCCCCTATCTATAACTTTAACCCATTTAACTCATAATTCTTCTCTAATCTTATTGTTGCTGCCATGATAATTGTGTCCAGAAAATACAAAAGATAAAAAAGGCAACTTATATAGGTACAACAAACATTTAGCCTACACTAATGAAATAAAAAATGAATCAAAACAAAAAAAAGTTTTTCTCACGAGGTGCTGTACTTATGAGCTACTCTTATGAGGTAGAGCACCTCATAAGAGTACCTCATAAGTGCTTGTCTTATGGGGTGCTCACGAGTACTTACAAAAACAGACCACCCTGTGAAAATCCAAGACCGTGATAACCATTTTTAAGCTTTTCGTCCTTCCTTAGTTGTTTACAAGCAATCTCTATTTGTTTGTTTGGGGGTATGATATAGCTGTTCTGTGCATCCTGAAAAATAATCATATTTCAATCAATAAAGTCAAATCGAGCTAAATGAAGCTAAACCGTAATTCCATTTCTTTTTTACTTAAGTGTTATAACCTTGCATGAACCTTGATTGTGCATATTCCTAAACAAATTCCAGAAAGTCTCACCTGAGTTGTCATTAATTGTTTTAGCTCTAAATTTATGTAAAGTGCCAATAAAAATCTTCATTTTAAGGCTATAACGTGAATTAGGAGAATGGCGCTAATAGTGCCACTAACCTGTGCTGGAAACACGTCCAGCACAATTGATTTGACACTTTCTCACAACTCTTCTTTTTTTAAGATAAGAATATTTGTACCTTTTTTAATCAAATTGGCATGGCCGCAAGAAACCTGTTTTCTAGAGACCTTAATAAAAACCTTAGCGTAAAAAGTGAGGCGTTCAGGACAGGACAATCCCTTTCATATACGGAATAATTTCTGTTGGTTTTAAGTTTTAATGTCACTCGTTGCTTGCAGTTAAAAATAACTTGCTTTTTATTTCATTGAAAAAAAACCTGAAAACTAGAACTCCAAATATTTTGGAATTAAGGCTTAGAATCAATGAGATGTGAACACCATATTCTGGAAAAATACGGTGAATAGCAGGAAAGCAAACCTTTTTTATTTAAATTTGAAATTCAGAAAGTTACCCTAAGAGGTTTTTATCTTGTAATGGTCATTGGTTAAATAATACAAACGAAAAAACCTGAATCAGCTCTTGCTCAATGTAATTAAATTACTGAAAAAAAGTTACAAAATCAAAACTCCAAAATTGGGGAGCCAGGGCTTGAAATCAATTAAGTATGAAAGCGAATATCAGTATTTTCTAGAAATACGAGTTAAAAGTCTTTCCCTTACATTACCCCGTTTCTTAGGAGATTAATTAAACCACGGTTTCTAGATAAAGAACTTTTCAAAGCATTCTAAATCATATGTAAAGCGGACAATCTTAAGTCACAGAAAAAAATTCTTTAGAGAAAGGCGCGAAGAAATTCAATACTCAAACTACACACGCCAATCTAAACCTTCAAAGATTGGTGTCAGGGGGGAAGGGCCCAACTAAGGCCATATTTGCTATATTTGTTTATTTCTACTGTAGACTTCACTGATACGCTGAATCTTATGGTGTGATTTTCGTTTAGATTCCATGACTTTTATGGGGTATTTCCCACTATTTTCTAAAATGCGGCAAATTTTCTAAGGCTCGTAACTTTTGTTGGGCAAGACTAAACTTAATGCAACTTATATATTTAAAATAAGCATAAAAATGAGATTCTTCTGATGTAACAATTGGTATCAAATCCATTTTTTAGAGTTTTGGTTACTATTGAGCCGGGTCGCTCCTTACTACGGTCCGTTACCACGAACTGTTTGATAACTTAATAATGTTGAGCAAAAGGTTTTTTTACAATATTTTGTATATCTTCTTTAGTATCATTTCGCCTTTAATAGAATTTTGTATTTAACTAGCTAAAGCTTAAATTTTTGAATTTAAATCTCGTATTTTTAGATTATGCCGATAATAGCGTACACAGATGATGGGTTTCCGAGTTATGGAGCTGTAATTTTCAGCTTTTTCAATAATTTAATCATATTGAGAAAGTAATAATTCTAAATTTTTCTTGTTTTTTATTTAATCGTGTGAGCATTACAGAATTCCCGTAGGGTATGTAAGTCAGAGGTCAAAATCTAATACAAACCATAAAAATGAAAACAGGGTTAGGCAAGAGTTTTGGAAGAGAGGGCTAGATGAGAGCAAGAGAGTTAGAAAAGACTAAACCAAGTCATAAGAGAGTAGAGCAGCTTAAAAGAAAGAAAAGAAGATTTTATGGAGGAAGGAGGGTCAAATAAAACCATGAGGCTTGGAGAGACTGAACGTAGTAATTAGACCGTAAACGAAGTTGTTTGAGGGAAAAGAAAGGCAGTAGAGACTAAGAAGCTTGAGGAGGACCACAACACACAAAAATACAATAAAGAAAGTCATATGGGGTGAAAAAAGTTCCAGATGAGACTAAGAACTTAGGGGAAATCTGGGGACTAGAACAATTAGCGAGCAAGTAAAGCAAGGAGTAAGGATTTAAAGAAAGTCAAAGGAGATCCTGTGGAAAAAGAGGATAAGCTAATATGGCTAGTGTGGAAGCTAAGTAGTAAGTACTAGTACTAAGCTATTATGGAAACACAGATAAGAAGGCCAAAGGACTATAGAATTTGCCAGGGTCTAAGGAAACTTAGCTAGTGTGGAAGCTAAGTAGTAAGTGCCAATACTAAGCTATTATGGAAACACAGATAAGAAGGCCAAAGGACTATAGAATTTGCCAGGGTCTAAGGAAAGTTCGAAGAAGCTAAAAGGAATAAAAGCACAGGTTTCAAACAAGGCACCTTGGGAGCAAATCTTATTGTGTCAAAACCTAAGTCTTAAGTAAGACACCTTGAGAATAGAATATAAAAGCACAGACATGTCAAACTATGAAACAGCAATAGTAAACATATGGGACAATAGCCTTCAACCAAGACGTCACTGGAATAGACAAAGAAATCACAGAAAAGCCAAACTATGAAAGAACAAAACTAAACATATAAAAAAAGAGCTTTCTAAAAGTACCCTTGGAATAAACACAAAAAGCATAGAAGAGTCAAATCATTCAACAATAAAATGAAACATATCAAACCCCTACTTTCAAACCAAGCAGTTTCAAAATAGACAATGAAATCAAGTCAACTCAAACCATGAAACAGTAAAACTAAACATAGCAAACCATAACTTAAAAAAAAGCACCTTATGAATAGAAAAAAAATGTACACTAGTAAAACTATGAAGCAGCAAAACTAAACACATCAATATCCCTATCTTTCAAGCAAGGAACCTTAAAATAGACAAAATAGTATAGACAAGTCAAACCAAAAAATAGAAAATCAAACATATAAAACTAAAGCTTTCAAGCAAGAAACCTTTGGAATAAATAAAGATAATACAGTCAACTCAAACCGTGAAACAGTAAAACTGAACATATTAAACCATAGCTTTCAAATAAAGTACCATTGGAATATACAAAGAAAGCACAGAAAAGTCAAACCATGCAACAATAAAACGAAACGTATCAAACCCCAACTTTCCAAAAATACAGCTTTGAAATTAGACAAAGAAATCCAGTCAACTCAAACCATGAAGCAGCAAAACTAAACATATATATATAGTACTATATGGTACTATAGTACTGCTATGGTACTATAATATAGTACCATAGCTTTCAAGCAAGGTATCTTCTGAATAGGCAAGATAGTACGGACAAGTCAAACCAAAAAACAGAAATGCCAAAAATATCTAACTAAAGCTTTCCTTTGGAATAAATAAAGAAAACACAAACAACTCAAACCATGAAACGTTAAAACTGACCATATCAAGCAATACCTTACAAACAAAGCACTTTCGGAATAGAAAAAAAACACAGATAGGTAACACCAGGAAACAGCAAAACTAACCATATCAATCATAAATTTAAACAACGCAAGTTCAGAATGGGAAAAGGACTCAAAGACCACTCAATATAATAATGAACAAGTATATAAAATAGCTAAGAGGCCTTTAATCTTAGCAACAAATCAATAGCACTTTACTCCTTTAAAATTAAACATTTACACCAGGGAAATAGCATAAGTATTACAAAAAAGTCTCTTTCCATTCGTAATTCTTAGCTATAGATTATCGGATTATGATTAGACCAGATGGTTTTGAGCGTAGGCTCTAAATATATTATTACCTGATTCAATAATTGATATTTATGGGTTAAATGTTGATTTTAAGTGTCCGTAACGCCTTACGAGTCTTATTTTCATCTGTATTCTTAGAACTAATAAATATATTTAACAAAGAGCCTCATTCTTTTTCTCTAAAACATATCCGGCTATTCGTTTCCTTATAACTATTCCAGTTGGCCTTGCTAGCTACTGAGGTGCTACCCATAGCTGCTAATAATCAATTAACCTCACTACATCTGCTAACTGATAGAAATCGCTTCATAATGCTTCATAACAACTAGTGACAACAGAGGTCACTTTACGATAAATCTGTGAAATAGCAAAACTAAACATGCCAAATCATGGCTTTCGAACAAGCTTCTTTAAGAATAGACAAAGAAAAGAGAGGCAACTCAAACCATGAAACTGCATAACTAAAAATATTAAACATAACTTTTAACATATTAATTATTTATTAAATTAACATAACATATTAATCTTTTAATATTAGTCTATTTAGTTCTGTTTTCTATAGTTTTATTATATTTATATTTTCTTTTCTTCTCCTTTTTGCTGTTCTCTCTGTGAGTAAGTGATCATTTAATTTTTTTTTCTTCTCTGAAAGTGACTCGTTTATTTTCCCCCTTGTTTACAGGCCAAAGAGCCTTTGGGGGAATAGTATGTAATATTGTATGTGTGTTTCGTGATGAATAAATCTTATTTATCTTATCTTAACAATGTAGCCACTATAAAGTCAATTTTTTTTAAGAAAATAGCTAAGCACGATCCTGGTCATTATGTTTTACTGTTCCTATAATCTTGCAATATAACAGTTTTTTCCCTATTCTAATTTTATGTTTTTGATCTAGTTAGGTTAAATGCTTCGTTCAAAGGTGAGAAAGCCTTTCAAGGAAAGTAAGACCAAAAGCTTTAACTGAAACTTGAAAAAAAAAGTCAGAAACAAACTAAGAGAACTTTCAAAAAATAAAAAACTTCAGCCGAATTTTGAAATGAGATAAAAAATCAGCAAAATTTGTAATTAAAGAAATCTGTTTGACAAAATTTGAAAAAAAAACCTCAAAAACATATGAAGGAAATTTTCAAATACGTGGGCGCAAATACAGAGAATACAGGTAACACACGAAAAGAATTCTTAAATTCTTAATTTCAAGAAATCATGAAGTCAAGAAATGTGAGATGCAATTCCCTGTCAAATCAAAAAGACCCTTCTGGGACCACTCGGTACAAAAGTGACGTGTTGGCTTTGTATAAAGTCCTAGTGCAGCAATACCATAAAAGTTAGTCACGGCGTTGAGCAATAGCAGAGGTACATCATAGCATCAGTTTCAAGTTTCTGTTAAAGTTTTCGGCCAAAATAGAAAAAACAAATAAAAAACTAACACTATGCCAGAACTAATTTTCACGAATATTCACTTTATAGTTGTAATCTTGTTTGAAAGATGTTTCCCCTTGTTTCTCTTGATGTTCACCTTGTTTGATTGTGTTTAGTTATACAGTTTCGTGGTTTGCCTTGTCAGTACTTTTTGTTTACTTGGAATGTGACATGTTTGAAAGTTATACTTTGGCATATTTGTTTTCGCACTATCGTTGACTGACTGGTTTATGCTTTATTCCGAAAGTATCTTGTTTGAATGTTATGATTCGTCTGTGGATTCTTGTTCTTTTCCGAAAGTGCCTTGTTAGAAATTTATAGTTTGATATATTTAGTTTTGGTTTTTGATGTTTTGGCTTGTCTGTGCATTGTTTGTGCATTCCAAAGGTGTTTTGTTGGAAAGTCATGGATTAATATGTCAATTTCTGCTGTGTTATGGCTTGGCTTATCTGGGATTTGTATGTCTATTCTGAAGGCACCTTTTATGAAATATTTGCTTCGATATGTTTAGATGGTTGCTTCTTGGTTTGTCCTGTCCGTGCTTCATTGTCTAATAGCAAGGTTACTTGTTTAAATATTATAGTGTGATATGTTTTGTTGTTCTAATGCATGGTAATACTTGTCTACGCTATTTTATCTATACCGGAGGTAACTTCTTTGGAGGTAATGGTAAGGCATGTTTAGTTTTGCTGTTTCACGATTTAACTTTTTCTTGCTTTCTTTGTCTATTCCTAAAATGTCTTGTTGGAAACTTGCGCTTTTATTCATTTATTTTTGCTGTTTTCTGGTTTTACTTGTTTCTGCGCCAGACCTTGGCAAGCGTCATTGTTTTTTCACCTTCTCATCTATATTTTTATACTGGCTTGAGTCGAGTCATCCAGCCATCTTGGTGTCATTAACCCTTCCTTTCCCACATACGACTTTTTTTTATCCTTGCTTTACTCTCGTTTGCGAGCTTCGGTCTCGCCCTCTTTTCACCAATGTGAGATCATTTGACTTCTTTTCCATCACTCTACTTTTACAACTTGTTATAGTTTTTTTCCAATCTTCTTCGTCTAATCTAGCCTTTGGTTTTGCTCTATTACCTTCTCTGACTTCTGTCCCCTTGCTCTACTATAAAACGATTGTCTTTAATCTTTATCCAAGTCTTTGGTCTCATCTGGACTTCCTTTCACCTCATGCAACCCCCTTAAGAGCTAATAGGTGTCGTAATTCTTGTCTTGGTTTCTTCTGGCCCTCCTTCCCCCACCTGACTTGCTTTCACTTCCTTCCCTTGCTCTGCTTTTTTAGGAGTTTATCTAGTCTTTTCAAAACTTTTGCTCTCAGCTAGCTCTCTTCTCTAAAACCCTTGCGTATCCCAGTTTTTTTTTTTTTTTTTTTTTTCATGGCTCATTTAAGAAAGAAAATGTCCTCTGGCATAATCTACAAAGATTCTATCCTGTAATGGTCATAAGAGTATATTATCCTGCAAAAAAAATAACAAATTACCTCTTGTCCAACATAATTAAATTATAGAAAAGGCTTGAAAAAATAGTAACTAATTCTGGAATTAAGGCTTGAAATCAATCGAATTTGAAAGCATATTCTAGAAATGCGAGATTAAAAAAAAACAAACAATAAAAGCTTTAGCTATTTAATCAGAAATTCAGAAAGTTGCACTTTAAAGTTTTTTTTCAAAACCCCAATGGTCATGAGATTAAGTAAATTATAAAAAAAGTTATAAATTACTTCTTACTCAGCAGGAACTAAACTAATGGAAAAAACCTTGAAAACTAAAACTGAAAATGCATCAGATCAATCAAATATGGACGCTAATTCTGAAATTCTACTGTAAGTTTTTTCTCCATTTTGAAAATTTTCTCATCATGTTTTTCCACGAGTCGGTGGAATTACATTTAAAGCATATTTTCTCATTTATTTCTGATGTTTCTTACTTCTAAATGCCATTACAAAAAAATAGGTGGACCTTCAGGGAATCATGGCAAAATTGTAAACAATGCAGCCAAATTCCATTGAAAGTTGGGTTAAGTTGATCTGAAATTCAACTAAGTTGAATAAAATAGACTTAAACTAAAATTAAATGGAAACTTTGATTAAACATTACAACTTTTTATCAAGTAATCCTGAAAAAAAGCAACGTGTGTTTCGTGTTTCGAGTCGGTAATATATCTCCTTGAATTTTACACGTTAAATAAGCGCTTAACCTACCTAAATAAAAGATGATTAAGATAAAACAGGAAAAACAAACATGTTAAAGGATTATAGAAAAAACAAGATGATCTGGCTCGTACTCAGCTAATAGGAAAATGGACATTATTAGTGACCACCTTGTTTAAAAGCTACCGTTTCCTTTTTTGGGCTGTTTAGTTTTGTGGCTTGACTAGTCTCTATTTTCTTTGTCTGTTTCGAAGATGCCTTGTTTGAAAGCTGTTGTTTCAATGTGTTTAGTTTTGCTGTTTGGTGGTTGTTTGGTGGTGTACTTGTCTGTACTTTCTTTGACTATTCAGAAGGTGCTAGTTTTTGAAAACAGTTTTATATGTTTAGTTTTGCTGATTCATGGTTCGACCTTTCTTTTCTTTCTCTGTCTATTCGGAAGGAGCTTTGTTGGAAAATTGAGGTTTGCCTCAATTTTCATTTTCAGTTTAGTAGTGATTTTTCATAGCTTGACTAAAGCAACTTTTCTTTGTCTATTCTGATCTTCCCTTAAGTTAAGGTTTTTTACGTTTAGTTTTGTTGTTTGATTAAACAAAACAAAACAAGTTTTTTTAAATGAAAGTAAGGAGCGACATTAAAACTTAAAACGAACAGAAATTACTCCGTATATGAAAGGGGATTTTACTCCTCAACGCCCGCTTTTTACGCTAAAGTTTGACTCTTTCTCTCAGCTCTAGATTTTAAAACAGTAAAAAACTTTAGCGTAAAGAGCGGGGCATTGAGGAAGAAAAGCCCCTTTCATATACGGAGTAATTTCTGTTCGATTTAAGTTTTACTGTCGCTCCTTACTTTCATTAAAAAAAAAAGTTTTGTTTAATTTCTGGACGTTTTTGAATTAATGCATTTTTGATCTTGGCTCTCCGCATAACTAAAACGAAATTTGAATTTTAATTTTTTGGGGCTAAATAGCTTTTTCATAGTTTTAATCGGAAGATTTTGAGAAAAAAGGAGCGAGACAGGAAGCCTAGTTGCCCTCCAATTTTTTGATTATTTAAAAAGGCAACTATAACTTTTAATTTTTTACTAACGTTTTCATAAGTAAAAAATATACGTAACTTACGAATTAACTTATGTAGCGAACTTCTATGTTCGTATGTTTTTATTGCGTATATGAGGCGTCTCACCACTCGTCGATACCTCGCTCTTTACACTAAAGCTCAAATTTTGTCCCAATTCCTTAAGAATGGCCCCTGAATAACAAAGGCTGTAGAATAAATAGTTGAAATTACTAAAACTACTTTAGCGTAAAGAGCGAGGTATTACGAGGAGGTAAACTCCTGATATGCGTAATCATTTCTGTTCGTTTTAAGGGCTCCTCACTTTAAGTAGAAAAAACTTTTCATATTTATTTTTTCATTGTTTTTTAAATAATGCTAGAAAATCCTGCTCCCCCTCCATTGGAAGTCTCTTCTCCCTTGATAAGTTCCTCCATGGAACGATCATCCCACGTACCCCCCCCCCCCCTCCCTCAACTCTCCCCCCAAACCAAAAAATCCCCCTGAAAACGTCTGTACACTTCCCAGTAACCATTACTATATGTAAACAAAGGTCAAAGTTTATAACTTGCAGCCCCTCCCACGGGGACTGTGGGGGAGTGAGTCGTCCCCAAAGACATATTTATTAGGTTTCTCGACTATGGTGAATAAAAAGGCTATCTCAGAATTTAGATCCGGTGACTTTGGGGGAAAATGAGCGTGGGAGGGGGCCTAGGTGCCCTCCAATTTTTTCGGTCATTTAAAAAAGGCACTAGAACTTTCAATTTCCGTTAGAATGAGCCCTTTCACGACATTCTAGGACCACTGAGTCGATACGATCACCCCTGGAAAAAAAAACAAGAGCTAAGAGCTAATATGGCACTTGTGACGAGGCGAGAAGAGCTAAGAGCCAAGAAATCATATGGTATGACCTCTAGCAAAATTCTATGAATCAATAGATTGATTTAAAAAGGAAAATAAGAGGCTTAATGCAGGTCAGGATTTAAAATAAGAGCTCTGGGTCACGATGTCTTTCTAAATATCAAAATTCATTAAGATCCGATCACCCACTCGTAAGTTATAAATACCTTATTTTTCCTCTCCCTTTAGCCCCCCAGATGGTCGAATCTGGGAAAACGATTTTATCAAGTTAAATTGTGCAGCACCCTGACAAGCCTACCAATTTTCATTGTCCTAGCACGTGCGGAAGCACCAAACTCGCCAAATCACTGAACCCCTCCCCCCAACTCCCCCAAAGAGAGCGAATCCAGTACGATTCTGTCAATCACGTATCAAGGACATTTGTTTATTCTATTCACCAAGCTTCATCCAGATTCCTCCACTCCAAGTGTTTTTCCAATATTTCCCCCTCCAACTCCCCCCAATGTTAAAAGATCTGGTCGAGATTTGAAATAAGAGCTCTGAGACATGAATTCCTTCTAAAAATCAAATTTTGTTAAGATCTATTCGTAAGATAAAAATACCCCAATTTTCACGTTTTCCAAGAATTCGGGTTTCCCCCTCCAACTCCCCCCAATGTCACAGGATCTGGTCAGATTTTAAAATTAGAACTTTAAAGCACAAAATCCTTCTAAATATCAAATTTCATTAAGATCTGGTCACCCTTTCGTAATTTACAAATACCTCAATTTTCAAAATTACCCCTCCCTCTCAATTCCACCAAAGAGAGCAGATCTGGTCCGGTTATCTCAGTCACGTATCTTAGACAGGTTTCTATTCTTCCCATCCAGTTTCATCCTGATTTCACCGCTTTAAGTATTCTCAAAGATTTCCGGCCCCCCCCCCAATTAAAGTTGATCCGGTTGAGATCTAAAATAAGAGATCAGAGTTACGAGGTCCTTCTAAATATGAAGTTTCATGAAGATCCGATAAATCCTTCGTAAGTTAAAAATACGTCATTTTTTCTTATTTTTCAGAATTAACCCCCCCCCCCCCCAGTAGAGCGGATCCGTTCCAATTATGTCAATCACGTATGTAAGACTTCTGCTTATTTTTCCCACCAAGTTTCATCCCCATCCCTCCAATCTAAGCGTTGTCCATGATTTTAGGTTCCCCCCAAACTTCCCCCAATGTCACCAGATCCGGTTAGGATTTAAAATAAGAGCTTTGAGACACGATATCCTTCTAAATATCAAATTTCATTGAGATCCAATCATCCGTTCGTAAGTTAAAAATACCTCATTTTTTCTAATTTTTCGGAATTGACCCCTCCCACAACTACCCGAAAGAGAGCGGATCCGTTCCGGTTATGTCAATCATGTATCTAGGACTCGTGATTATTTTTCCCTCCAAGTTTCATCCCGATCCCTCCACTCTAAGTGTTTTCCAAGTTTTAGGCTTTCCCCTCCCAACTCCCCCCAATGTCACCAGATCCGGTCGGGATTTAAAATGAGAGCTCTAAGACACGATATCCTTCTAAACATCAAATTTCATTGAGATCTGATCACCCGTTCGTAAGTTAAAAATACCTCATTTTTTCTAATTTTTCAGAATTACCCCCCCCCCCCAACTAACCCAAAGAGAGCGCATCCGTTCCGATTATGTCAATCATGTATCTGGGACTTGTGCTTATTTTTCCCATCAAGTGTCATCCCGATCCCTCCACTCTAAGTGTTTTCCGAGATTTTAGGTTTCCCCCCCTCCAACTCCCCCCAATGTCATCAGATCCGGTTGGGATTTAAACTAAGAGTTCTGAGACACAATATCATTCCAAACATCAAATTTCATTAAGATCCCATCACCCGCTCATAAGTTAAAAATACTTCATTTTTTCTATTTTTTCCAAATTAGCCGGCCCCCCACCCCTCCCCCCGGATGGTCAAATCGGGAAAACGACTATTTTTCACTTAATCTGGTCCGGTCCCTGATATGCTTGCCAAATTTCATCGTCCTAGCTTACCTGGAAGTTCCTAAAGTAGCAAAACCGGGACCGACAGACAGACAGACAGACCGACAGATTGACAGAATTTAATCTAGTCCGGTCCCTGATATGCTTGCCAAATTTCATCGTCCTAGCTTACCTGGACGTTCCTAAAGTAGCAAAACCGGGACCGACAGACAGACAGACAGACCGACAGATTGACAGAGTTTGTGATTGCTATATGTCACTTGGTTAATACCAAGTGCCATAAAAAAAAACAAATAAACACGCATCCGTGATTTGTCTTCTGGCAAAAAAAATACGAAATTCCATATTTTTGTAGATAGGGGCTTGAAACTTCTACAATAAGGTTCTCTGATACGCCTATTTTCAAAAATGAGGCAATTTTTCTTAGGCTCCAAATTAAAATTAAATTAAATACAAATTAAAAACCTTATTCTTGCATAACCCCTTTTTTGGAAATTAATTAAATGAGGAGTTCCTGAAAAAGAACTTTTCAAAGTGTTCCAAGTTGTATATTGAAGGGACAAACTTCCATCTCAAAACAAATACAGTGCTCGATGAAATGCGATAATAAAGTTATGCAGGCCAATCTGGATACTATAAGCTTGGGGAGTGAATATGAAAAAAGACCCCACACGGGCCAAATATAGCTACCCTTTTGTCCCAAAAAAATATAATATTGAAATTTTCCACCCACCAATATCAAATTTCATTAAGATCTGGTCACCCTTTCGTAAGTTACAAATACCTCAATTTTCAAAATTACCCCCCCCCCTCTCAGTTCCACCAAAGAGAGCAGATCCGGTCCGGTTATGTCAGTCACGCATCTTAGACAGGTTTCTATCCTTCCCATCCAGTTTCATCTTGATCTCACCGCTTTAAGTATTCTCTAAGATTTCCGGTCCCCCAACTGCCCCTCCACCAATTACGCTTGATCCGGTTGAGATCTAAAATAAGAGATCAGAGTTACGAGGTCCTTCTAAATATGAAGTTTCATGAATTTCCGATAACTCCTTCGTAAGTTAAAAATGCGTCATTTTTTCTTATTTTTCAGAATTAACCGCCCCCCTCCCCCAATAGAGCGGATCCGTTCCAATTATGTAAATCACGTATGTAAGACTTCTGCTTATTTTTCCCACCAAGTTTCATCCCGATCCCTCCAATCTAAGCGTTGTCCATGATTTTAGGCCCCCCCAAACTTCCCCAATGTCACCAGATTTGGTCGGCATTTAAAATAAGAGCTCTAAGACACGATATCCTTCTAAACATCAAATTTCATTGAGATCCGATCACCCGTTCGTAAGTTAAAAATACCTCATTTTTTCTAATTTTTCAGAATTCCCCCCCCCAACTACCCCAAAGAGAGCGCATCCATTCCGATTATGTCAATCATGTATCTGGGACTTGTGCTTATTTTTCCCATCAAGTGTCATCCCGATCCATCCACTCTAAGTGTTTTCCAAGATTTTGGTTTCCCCCCTCCAACTCCCCCTAATGTCATCAGATCCGGTCGGGATTTAAACTAAGAGCTCTGAGACACAATATCATTCCAAACATCAAATTTCATTGAGATCCCATCACCCACTCATAAGTTAAAAATACTTCATTTTTTCTATTTTTTTCCGAATTAACAGGCCCCCCACTCTCCCCCCCCCCAGATGGTCAAATCGGGAAAACGACTATTTCTAATTTAATCTGGTCCGGTCCCTGATATGCTTGCCAAATTTCATCGTCCTAGACTACCTGGAAGTTCCTAAAGTAGCAAAACCGGGACCAACAGACAGACAGACAGACCGACAGACCGACAGAACTTGTGATTGCTATATGTCACTTGGTTAATACCAAGTGCCATAAAAAAACAAATAAACACGCATCCGTGATTTGTCTTCTGGCAAAAAATGCGAAATTCCATATTTTTGTAGATAGGGGCTTGAAACTTCTACAATAAGGTTCTCTGATACGCCTATTTTCTAAAATGAGGCAAATTTTCTTAGGCTCCAAATTAAAATTAAATTAAATACAAATTAAAAACCTTATTCTTGCATAACCCCGTTTTTGGAGATTAATTAAATGAGTAGTTCCTGAAAAAGAACTTTTCAAAGTGTTCCAAGTTGTATATTGAAGGGACAAACTTCCATCTCAAAACAAATACAGTGCTCGATGAAATGCGATAATAAAGTTATGCAGGCCAATCTGGATACTAAAAGCTTGGGGAATGAATATGAAAAAAGACCCCACACGGGCCAAATATAGCTACCCTTTTGTCCCAAAAAAATATAATATTGAAATTTTCCACCCATCAAAGCGGGTTTTTTTTTGGGAGAGGGGTGTTATTTGGCCTATTCACGCTCGCCATTTTGCACCAACGAAAAACAAGATTAAAATTAAGCACACCAATCTTAACAATCAGAGATGGGAGTGTATGGCGGGGGGGGGGGGGGTTTAGGGCCTTATCTGGGTCAAGTAGACTCGGCGTTGCTCTGAAGATTTATATTACTGAAATTATGCGTGCCAATCTGAACAATTAAAACTTTACGTGGGAGTTGGTTATTCGGTTTAAATACACTTAACCTTTTTATCCAAATGAAGGTAATATTAAATTGCACTCGTTATTCTAAACAATTAAAGCTCAGAAAGGGTCTTTTTCCCCCCTGAAAGGGCTTTGCACAGACCGTATAGGCTTATCATTTTGCGACTAAGAAATACAATATTAACAAAATTCCTCCAATATACACTGTTTGAAAATTAACAGTAACTCTTTTCATCGTTTTGTCTTTCATTACCTAAAACCAAAACTTCCAATTTATCTCCAGCTCATAAATAGAACTTGTTCAACAAAGCGCTGTGGTAAAATCACTAAGCATTAAAATGTCGATTTTGGATAAAATGACTATTTTCCCTATATCACTATATCAAAATGACTATATCAATCAGGAGACATTTTATCAACTAAAAATAAATACGAATCTTCGTGGATTTTCTCCTACACCCAAAACATTGTTATCATATTCTATACGTCCCTCAATCCGAGGTCGTATAAATTGAGTCCAAGAATATGCCCAAGAGACAAGACAAAATATTTTTACCTCAATACAAGGAATATTACTTTACGCTATCCTTATCATAGGAATTAACGAGCCGTCCCAACAGTAATCCATAGTTTGCAAAGAATAAGCAGAATTTTTTCCATGGAGGGACACGCAAAAGACACTCCGAAACCAAAAAACACTTAGATCTTTTAAATACTATATAATATTCTCTTAGTAGGTTGCCGCTACCGCTGCAACCCTGAAAAGAAACAGGGGACCACTGACACAATGTGAGTCAGTGCCGCATTACCGTAAATTCTTGCCAGGGGATCTTTATAAAATTAAAATCCCAAAATTTTAGATGAAGAACAGGCTCGGCAAATTTTATCCTGAATATGCTCTATTGGGAATAGTTGGGTTTCTTTAAAATTTCACCTTATTGTTACAACAAAAAAGGTTTAGGTTAATAGTAATATATCAATCGCCCTACATACTCGCATTGTTAAAATTTAATTCTAGATTTTAATATTCTATAACATTTAATTTTTTATTCTTAATATTTAATTTTTATTTGTATTTAATTTAATTTTATTTATTTTATTAATTTTATTTATTAATTTTATTTAATTTAATTTTAATTTTATATTTAATTTTTTATTCTTAATATTTAATTTTAATATTCTATAATTTAATATTTAATATTATTTTAATAAATATTTAATTTAAAATGTTTAATGTTCCAAATTGAAAGACTCTTTGGGCTGAATTGACTAGTATTTCACTTAAAAAATCATTAGAAACGTTTCTAAATTTAGGAACTTTGTGAACCACAATAATTGTCTGAGAGTTCCTGGAAATAGTTCAGTTTACTTTTTATGTAGTTTACCTTTTAGCTTTTAAAAATGGCTTGAATAAAGCAAAGTTTGGTTGCCTTTAATTTTTTCTTCATTTTTTTGTGTGTTATGCATAGCCAGTTTAGTCACATAACATTTAAAAGCCCTTACTAAAAGGTTTTTGATAGACCTATGTCCTGCCAACTGAGTCATCGTGGCTTTAGGTTTTGGATAGGAAAACAATTCAAAACATAGCCTGGGCAAACCATCAAACACAGAAGGGAAAGAGATATAGGGTTGGATGGAGAGAAAGAGAGAGAAATAGAGGGAGATTAAGACGGAGAGGAAGGGAAAGAAAGAAAAAGAGGAACACAAATTAAGAAAGAGAGAGAGATAGAGAGAAAGTAACAGAATGTACCCTTGCAAAACCGTCTCCTATAGAGATTGAATAAACATATACGCCATCTATTTCTTCTTCAATCACTTTTTTGATTCGGCCAAGAAAATGAGGATTACAGCAGGTATCACCTAAAAAAGAATGTGTCCTAAAGTAACAAGGACAATGGAATAAGAATATCTTCTACCCACTCAGATGTATGAAAATTCCCTTCCAACCTGAAAACCACGATTTTCTAAGATTTTCAGGGGGAGGGGGCTGCTTCTAAATTATGGAGTTTTAGTGCAGTAATTTATTTCTGTTAGTGTTGCCTAGTTGAACT
>NC_088868.1:2659217-2715030 GCF_032884065.1 Artemia franciscana
GAAGAATAGGAACATAAGTATACGGACCATGATTAGAATACTGGAAGGTAAATAGTGGCCAAGTATGGTTCTGAAGCGTGGGCACTCCAAAAAGTGGAGGAGGATGGGATAGATGTCCAGAGAAATTATCAACAGATTGTTTTGGCTTCCCGTCTGACTGACCGTATTTCAAACAGTAAACTATAAGAAAAATGCAGTTCGATCCCACTTTCTAGGGCTACAATAAGAAAATTCTTAGTTGGTTAGGACACATTCTGTGGTAGAAGGATGACAGTTTGCCAAAAACGTTCTTGTCAGTTTAACCACCTAGAGTCCAACAAAAACAGGTCATACTTTAATGGGGGAGGATGTAGCAAGGAAAAATTTAAGGGAGATTGGAACTCCTTGGGAGGATGGAGAAAGAGAGGCTTTGAAGCTGTGTTGGCCTCGAGCGACTTAGTGCTGCAGTAAATTATTAGTAGTTGGTAGCTTTAAATACCAAAATTGCTGATTAAAAAAAAAAAGAAAAAAAAAAAAAAACAAACAATAGATATTTCCGACGGAATGAAACACATGATATCTAAAAATGAAAAACACAATCCCTCCTCTTCCCTCTCTATCTAAATGAAACAAAGCCTACATTTGATTCAGCGTTTGCAAGGCTGAAGAAATCCCTTGCATCTTCAGCGTGTCTTCCCCGTACATCACAACTTGAAGAGAGCGAATAAACTTTGCCAGAAAACATATTTGCCGGTATAGAACGAAAATCACATTGGTTGATCAGTTCCAATTTGTCTCCGTAGTAAAATGATGCCTGAAAAGTGAGAAACAGTTCAAAAATAGAAAAAAGGAAAAAATTAGTTTGTAAGACTAGATTATAAAAAAGAAGTTTTAAGCCTAGTTCTTAAACATTAGTTTTTGACAAATTTAAAAAAAATTAAGAGACTTTAATAAATCAACAATATATAAACTGACATTTAAAAAAAAATCACTGTTTTGCCTCTCATGATTATATCTTTTTTGATTTTATCCTCATTTAGCATTCAGGATATTTTTTTTATCTTGTACCTGTTCAATCCTTCCGTTTTTATCATTCATTATGGTCATTTCTTTTATTCTTAAACCGTGGACTAACCGCTTGTCTTGCTACTTCTGTTCGATTTATATTCAACTAATCTTATCAATATTATATATTTCGTTTTTCTTTGGTGCAATTTTTTTTTCTATTTTATTAGTCTGCATTTCTGCATGAGTGGGTTTTTTAATATCTTTTTTCTAAAGTTGTGGGTTAACTTTTTTTGGTATTACTGCCTTTTGGATGCAATAACTAAACTAAACAGAACACGACTACAAATAAACAAAGACCTACATTTACAGTTAATCAGCAGTTAAATGCAATGCACCATAATCCCAGGAATATATGAACTAATATATAGGAAGCTGGACAACCGGTTACTAATCCTGTTTTCTATCATCTAAAGTTCACCCACTATTAACAAAAACCAAATTACTCCTATGGAGGTCTTTCCCCTTAAAAAGTCAATTTTCCGTAGTTCCTATTTACCATTATCACCAGTCATTATTACCGAAGTGTTAAGACATACAAACTCAAAACTTTGTGCAAACTGGTCTGGTCTGGTTATATCAGTCACGTATCTAGGACTTGTGCTTGTCCACCAAGTTTCATCCCGATCTCTCCACTCAAAAGTGTTTTCCAAGATTTCCGGTCCCCACCCCAACTCCATCCAATGACACTGGATCCGGTCGGGATTTAAAATAAGAGATGTGAGTTACGAGGTCTTTCTAAATATCAAATTTCAGTAAGATCCGATCACTCGTTCGTAAGTTAAAAATACCTTATTGTTTCTAATTTGTCCGAATTCCGAATTTTTCTAGCATCTAAAATTCAACCGCAACTCACAAAAACTAAATTACTGCTATGGAGGTCTTTTCCCTTAACGTCGTATTTATCAGCAGTCAATATTTCTGAAGTGTTAAGACATGCAAACTCGAAGCTTCATGCAAACTAAAGCTCAAAACTCAAATGCAAACTCAAAAGTGCTATATTGAAGGAGAAATTTTTCTCTTACATGACATAATTGAAAATAGAGACATGTAAAATGCAATTATATGATGTGTCTCACGTCAAAATATACGTCAAAACATTATTTATATGTGAATAATCTAAATACCTTTAAATACGGGATTTGCATGTACGCGTAAATTTTCCCATTCAGTGCCCTTATTAGCTCAGGACACATTTTATTCCTTTAGTTTAAAAAAATGTAGACAAGATTAAAAAAAATTGCCTAAAAACTAATATAAGCACACATAAAAGGAGTATGCGAATGTTACGGCGCAAGCCGCGAAACGTGAAAAAAAATTTTGACTGCAGCACCGAAAATCGCAGTGTAGCAGGCGAATTAGGGCAGTTGTAGCCCTTTAGGAACTGACTATGGTGGCAAACCTGGTTAGATATAGTTAAATGTGTTGCTTCACAGCTGCATCCTATAATTCAATGTTGTTTCAACACTTCAAAACCAAAAAAAAAGAGGAAAATAAGTATGAGACAAAACAGGGTATATTAACTTTAATTCCAAAAATTAAAAGAGCAACAAAGAGATTGGAAAAGAAGAACAAATCAGAAAATGAAGAACTATAGAGGATCAAAAATAACATTTTCCTTGTTAATAATCTTTTGACACAATAAAATAAAAAAGAAGTTAACTTGACAGAAGAATTCAAACCAAAAAAGAAAAGGAAAATAATAGAAAAATCCACAACAAAAATCCATAGTGGGTAAACTAACTTAAGTTAGAAAAAAAGAAGATAGACAATTTAAGTAAACGAAAATCAAAGAAAAATATGAAGTAAGAAAGAAGCAGAGATTTTCGAGAAAACATGAGAAAGAAAAATACTAAAACAATAAACCAGTCTGTTCATCAGCTAAAACAATCGTTTTTACTAATTTTCGTAAGTAAAATTATTATAATAACCTCTTCTTTTTTAATCATTCCAGAACACAATCCAGTGTCATCAGGCCAGGGAAACATCTCTAAATACTTCACAAATTCGTAATTTTGAGTGTTTTGAGCAAAAATTGCTACTTGACCTCTCCAAGCAGGGCTTTGTCCTTCATAAATATCGACCGGGAGAATAACAACGGAAGCAGGTACTTCGGGAGGAATGAGGTATACTTGAAAATCTTCTGAGTAAAAAGTTATTTTAGCACAGTATATTTGAATCAAAGATGAGAGGCTGTCAGTCAATCCTCGATTATCCCTGAAAAAGAATGACTTCTATAAAATCTTATTAAGTTTTCATCATGGCTGTCACAGTAGCTACAGAGAAGTAAGAATCACAGCCCATAGAATCACAGTCGAAGGTCACACACGGTCAAACACGAAGCAAGAATCAAAACCCACAATAACTGAAAATTTGAATAATATTATGATATATATATATATATATATATATATATATATATATATATATATATATATATATATATATATATATATATATATATATATATATATATATATACATATATATATATATATATATATATATATATATATATATATATATATATATATACATGTGTGTGTGTGTGTGTGTGTGTGTGTATATATATATATATTCAGAAATAAAACATATTATTGATGCACTCAAAAAAAAATTTGTGTTATTTTTTTCATGGTAGTGGCCGAGGTCCTTTGTAGATTGCACACTAAACTTAAAATCCTCTGTCCTTGAGGGCAGAGATTCGAGTTCTGGTTTCAGTGTTGTCACTCTGTAACCCCAGTTAGTGTCAACGAAGCTCTAAATGGATACCTAGAAAAATATTCGGGTATTCGAAAGCACAGGAAAATGGATACCTAGAAAAATATTCGGGTATTCGAAAGCACAGGATGGCTGGCCCCCAACACCACATTGCACTTCCCTGCTGAAGGGCTATAAAACGGAAATCAGTACCACCAGTAGTGACTGCAAAGTATAATACTATAGTTTTTATTATTTTCTTATGGTCCATCTTATACAGTCCCTCTTTTTTAAAGTCCCTGCCAAGGGTAATTTTTTTTATGTCCCTGTTTTACTTTTCCTTCGCAAGCGCTCCCAAGTCACTAAAGATTGCAAAGATGCCTGATGGCTCTTTTGAAAGCATATTGTCAAATTTGTGTGCTTTTAATAAATTCATCGCGATAACGCCAGAGATGGTCGCCATAGACGGACATCAGCACCGCCAGTAGTGACTGTAAAGTCCAATGCAGTAGTCTTTATTATTTTCTGATGGCAAATTATTTTCTAATAGCAAAAACGTCCAAAGTGGCAAAAAAACTGGTTTTTTCGTTGCCATTTCTAGAGCAGAGAACGTTAGTAGACATAAAATTATATCATGGAGATTATCGTTATTAAAAATGCTTAATCAGAGTATCTTGGCTCATGGTTGCAGCCGAAGCAGCAACCAAAAAGAGGGCAAACCATGGCCTAAGCCAACCGAAATTTTTAAAACGGGTTTTAAGAGAAAGTGCCTAGTGGAAACGAATCTCAACTGAAGCTAAAGCACAAATAGTACATATTATTTTCATTCAACCGAGTAGCATATTTGAATCATGGAAACAAATTTTAAGAATTGGAAAAAGAGCAAATATAAGACAAAATCAAGATAAAAAAATGTATATTCAAAATTACAATCGTTGTAATTCTATTTACTAATGGTTTATCCCCATCAAGAAAACTAAGATATCCTTATTTTGGCAGGGATAGGACTAATATATCCCTTTTTTCCTAGAGCTAGCTGGCTCCTGGAAAATCGTAGAAAAAGTTTTGAGAGGTTTTGGGTTTTTATGTTTTCCACCCAATTAGTAGTATTCTGAGAATTCTTAAGGAACATTTTTGTTTTCTCGGGCGAACAGAAAAAAAAGTTTTTTATTAAATCCGACATTCAAAATAATAACAAGCCTAACGTTCTTGACAAATAGTGATATCCAAGTTTTTTACCAAAGCTCAATATAAAACTAGGAATATCCAATTATATGACTGAACTTGGGCAGTTTTTTTTTTTTTTTTTCTTTTTTTTTTAGTTCAGTTTCTGGCCAAATTTCTATCTAGTCATCTCTCCAACTTTTGTTCATGCATGTGTGACTGTAGGAGGTACTATTTCAAAAACAGGCTGTTCGTTTTGAATCCTTTTTTTAATAATCAATGAAGATAAGAGGGCAAAAAAAGGAAAGACAAAAGGGATTTTTCTTTAGCCATTGAAGCTTACTCAAACCTCACATAAATATTTCAACCGTATATCCAAGGGCTGTCCTCACCGTAACATATGAAAATAAATAAGAATTACAATAAAAAAATTACCACTACAAAAAAAAATTAACACAGTTCCAGAGTTATTACTTCAACAAAGATTATCCAGGACTGTGGTGCCAAGACAATGTGGTCCTTGTCGATATATTTGGGTGTGGAGGGGGGGGGGGTACTACTTAAAATAAAGGTTGATTGATTGTTTTTACACGCAATTTGTTAATCATTAATGAAGATAACGAGAGTGCATTGTTACAATTATTGCAAGATAACACTGTCGGTTATCTTGAAGCAAAATCACGAGGTCCTTCTACATATCAAAACTAATTTAGATCTGATCACCCACTCGTAAGTTAAAAATACTTCAATTTTTCAAATTTTTCCTCTCCCTTCATCCCCCCAGATGGTAGACTCGGGGAAAACAATTTTATCAAGTCAATTTGTGCAGCTACCTGACACGCCTACCAATTTTCATCGTCCTAGCACGTCCAGAAGCATCAAACCCGTCAAAGCACTGAACCCCATTCCCTAACTCCTTCAAAGAGAGCAGATCCAGCCCGGTTACGTCAATCACGTATCTACGACATTTGCGAATTCTACCCACCAAGTTTCATCTCAATCTCTCCACTATAAGCGTTTTCCAAGATTTCCGGTTTCCCCCTCCAACTCCCCCAAATGTCAACAGATCTGGTCGGCATTTGAAATAAGAGCTCTGAGACATGAGTACCTTTTAAATATCAAATTTCATTAAGATCCGGTCACCCATTCTTAAGTTAAAAATACTCCAATTTTTCTAATTTTTCCAAATTAACAAAACCCCAGCTCCCCCGAAGAGAGCAGATTCAGCCCGTTTATGTCGATCATGTATTTAGGACCTGCGCTTATTCTTCCCACCAAGTTTCATCCCGATCTCTCCACTATAAGCGTTTTCCAAGATTTCCGGTTTCCAAGATTTCTGTCCCCCCCCCTCCAACCCCCAATGTCCACAGATCCGATTCAAATTGAAAATGGAGCATCTGAGACATAAAATCTTTCTATATATCAAGTTTCATTAAGATCCGATCACCCATTCGTAAGATAAAGATACCTCAATTTTCACGTTTTCAAAGATTTCCGGTTTCCCCCTCCACCCCTTCCTCCAATGTCACCGGATCTGATGGGGATTTAAAATAAACGCTTTAAAGCACAAGATCCTTCTAAATATCAAATTTCCTTAAGATCTTATCACCCGTTTGTAAGTTAAAACATCTCATTTTTTTCCGAATTACTCCCCCCCCCCCTCCAACTCCATCAAAGAGAGCGGATCCGGTCGGGTTATGTCAGTCACGTATCTTGGACTTGGGCTCATTCTTCCCACCAAGTTTCATCCTGATCTCTCCGCTTCAAGCGTTTTCCAAGACTTCCGGTTCCCCCCAACCCATTGACACTGGATCTAGTCGAGATTTTTTTATTTTTTTTTAGTCGGAGTTACGAGGTCCTTCTAAATATGAAATTTCATTAAGATCCGATCACTCCTTCGTAAATTAAAAATACCTCATTTTTTCTAATTTTTCAGAATTAACCCCCCTGCATCTCCTCCAATGAGAGCGGATCTGTTTTGGTTATGTCAATCACCTATCAAGGACTTGTGCTTATTTTTCCAAACAAGTTTCATCCCGATCCCTCCACTCTAAGCGTTTTCCACGATTTTAGGTCCCCCCCCCCCAATGTCACCGGATCTGGTCGGGATTTGAAATAAGAGCTTTGAGACATGATATACTTCCAAATATCAAATTTTATTAAGATCTGATCACCCATTCGTAAGTTAAAAATACCTCCTTTTTTCTAATTTTTCCGATTTAGCTGTTCCCCCACTCCCTCTCCAGATGGTCGAATCGTGGAAAAGACGATTTCTAACTTAACCTGGTCTGGTTCCTGATACGCCTGCCAAATTTCATCGTCCTAGCTTACCTGGAAGTGCCTAAAGTAGCAAAACTGGGACCGACAGACAGACCAACAGACATACCGACAGACAGAATTTGCAATGGCTATATGTCACTTGGTAGATACCAAGTGCCATAAATATGGGGGTTGTTACAAAGGCTTGGACTCAAATTTATTTCCAAATGTGCAAAAGTTTTAGGTCAAGTTTCAATAATTTAAAAAGTTAAAACCTTTTTTTCCTTTTTTTACTTCTTTCTGTCAAACAAATCAAATTGTTGTAGGAAAGAATGGAAGAATTTGAAGTGTAATATTCCATACTGATAATACACCTAAGTAGAATGACTTGTTTATATAATAATCAATTAACAGAAAATCAAAAAAAGCAAATATTTCCGAGGTGTTACCGATTCTTTTTTGGTTTCAAATAAATATTTTCAGGTGCAGGTAGCCTAGTTTGGCCACAGTTTGACTCAATATTTTTTTCTGATCTTGTTTTTTTTTTGCATTTCCAGTCTGACGAACAATCTTTTCAGAATTGTTACCTAATACTTTCTGTTAGCTGACACTATTGTGTCCAAGAGATAACAGAAAATGATTGTTAATGTTCCTTTTGACTCACTATGTGAGATGGGCAGAGCTAATGAGTTGGTTTGTCCTTATTTATCTTGAATCTGCTCAGAGTTCTTGCAGTAAATCTTCTGATACTAGGAGTTGAATTATGAGAGAATATATATTGAGTTCTGTGCTCTGTGTGCAGGTATGGTCAGCGAGACTCTTGGCTGATAGTGAAATTTTGTGGTGGTTGAACCATTCTAACATTTTACATTGCAGGGTATAGTGTACAGACGTCAGTATATAACATTCAAATAGGCAAAAAAATTTCGAACTGGATGATTTATATTTCCGCTTGATCCAGAAACACTGTTATAGGTGCGGAAGTCTGTTTCTATTAACCCAACACTTTGAGCGCTGACACTATGGCCAGTTCCTTGCACTAAAGTTTCTTTGTTTTTCTTCTGCATTTTCACCACAAAATATTCTTGAACTGGGTCATTTATATTTCCACTTTTCCACATTTTCAACGCAAAAGATTCTTCACGTGGGTCATTTATATTTACACTTGTTGACAAAAAACTCTTATAGGTGTAAAAATCTATTTCCATTAACCCAACACTTTGAGCGGTGACACTACAGCCAGTACCTTACACTAAAGTTTCTTTGTTTTTTCTTCCACTTTTTCACCGCAAATAGAAAATTGCCGCTAAATACTTGTTTTATTAAAGTTATGAAAATTAAAAGTAATTTCCCAAATCTAAGACGGAGTAATTTACTAAATCTTAGGAAGGGATCCTTAAGTTTCGTGAATTGATACCACTGCAGTCTCTGCAGAGCTCTTCTTCAGATTCTTTTCACTTAGAGAACACTTAAAAAAAGCAAGGAAAACAAGACTATAATTACCATCCAGTTTTAGGTTTACTTGAATAATGATTAAAATTCTGAGCTAAAGTTAATACAGTTTTGTGTCTTTTTTTCTGAAATATTTTTTTTTCTAAAAATACATTTCTGTTTGTTTGGGAAAAATTTCCAACAAAAACTTTCCAGAATATCACCATCAAACTACCTCTTAACGAGTAAGCTGCTGGCAGCCCGCTAGAATGGGTGTCAATCCTAAACTTCTAAATTAAATCTGGGGCAGGATTAATATGCATCTGAGACCAGCCTTTTCCTTTCAAAAATATTAATAGTTGATAATTCACTTTTATTCGAAATCAGATCCCTGATACCTTGTATGGGAAATATAATTAAAAATGAGCTTCAAAACCAAGAAAAAGTCAATAACCAATATGCAACAATTTATCAAGATAATATCCAAATTAATGCTGTTATTGAGTAGCTGCTGTAGCTAATTAGTAGTTAATAAAGATAGATAGTTCTTCTTGTATTAACAACATTGGCCTGTATGATTCTTTGTAAATAGATTACTTTTGGTTCACTGGTGTAGTTCTTCGGGTTTGTTGTATCATTGATATGTTAAATATAGATTATGCAATTGGAAAAAAAAAATGTAACAAGCCAAACAAGCCAAATTATTTGTTTTCTTTCTTTCTAATTCACCACTTCTTTTCTTCCAATAAAATGGTCTTCAAATTAAATGGCATTCCTGTCATTTACTTTGGAGTTAGAATTTAAGCAAAATCTTAACAATGAGTCTTTAACCAATTATTTGAAAGGATCTTATACTTTAAACATTTTTTGTGACCCTCAATGTCGGCTGACTGGGTCAACGGCAAAGGGTGCGTTAGCGAATTCTCCGGGGGGACTACTCATCATGAAAATCTATTGAGAATGTATCATTCGATTATGAGCTTTGACTTAAAGACAATAGATTTCTGAAGGCAAAGTTTTCAATCAAATTGGGTTGCACCACAGAAAATTTGAAGAGCTGTCAAATTAATCAAATGACATTTCTTTTGAAGTGATTTTAGGCATTTTCCCAGAAGGCATGCAAGAACATTTTTAGGGACAACCCTTTTCTGAGTTTTCAAAAGGAAATTTTGCTCTGTTTTATCAAAAAAACGAAATTTACACTTTCAAATGATATAATTTTTAGCTGTCTACCATTTATTTTGATCACTTATTGTACAAGTTAGGGTAAGACCATAGTTATGGCAAGTTATGGCAATACAAGTCATGGCAAGACCATAGTTATCAGACCAAGTTATGGCAAGACCATAATTATCAGACCAAGTTAAGGCAATACCAGCTATGGCAAGACCACCCAATTAAATCAAAACAGTTTGGTCACACAAACCAAAGCAGCTTATCATAGATGGGATAGGCTAATTCTAAATGGCATCGAATCTGCTTGAAACAACTAAGTTTTTCTGATGCTTTGCGGTTTAGGCAATACATTTGCCTTAACTGCAACAAACAAAATGACTTGTGATATTTCCCTAAATTTGAAAAATTCTGAAAACTAGCACTGTAGTGAAAACACAAAACAGGAAAACCTTTAAGTAGGCTGCAGAAAACAAAGGAATAATTTGTTTAGCTCTCATTAGTCTTTTACCAGCCATGAGATGCTCGAGAACTGATCATGAAAAATTAAGCACTTCCAAATAGAAATAAATAGAAGTTCCAAATATATAAATATCACTTCTTTTTTTTCAATATCATAAAAAATTGCATTTTTATGTGCCTATTTACAATGATGACAACAATTCTCAGAATTCTTATTTATGTAACAAAGTTGTACATATCTTGTGCAGAAAAAAGCTGTACTGACTTCTTTAGTTCCATTGCCTGTGTTACATAAAGATCTTCTTTAAGGTTAGATGTACATATTAGAAAAAGTAAAGAACAAATTTTAAGAAAGCAATGTTTTTGCTTTCAAAAACACCAAAACAGTAAATGAACAAAATTAGTACTCCCCAGGTTAGGCAAGATATATTTACAAATTTAGCTCAAATAAACTGATTAATAAAATTATAAAGATTTGTAAAACTTTTAATACTGGCATTTTACCAAAAACTGAGCTCTCTTCTGTTTTTTAGAGAATTATAACTGGATACTAAAAACCATTAATATCATTGCTAGTAAAACACTATTGAGAGCCTTATAAATTTGGCTTTAATTTCTGATGGCTACTTTTTCAATCTTCTGCTCCAAAAAGTTTTATTTTTCAAAAGTGACTTTTAATTCCTTTCTTTCCATATATAGTTTTGTTTTCAAAGAAGTGTTAGAGCTTTTAGAATTTTACAGACATTTGAAAATACTAAAAGTCAGTTTCTTTGAACTAGTTTTGTATATATATTGCAAGATATGCAAAGTAATAACTTTTACTTCAGCTTTGCTCTTTACTTCCATGAGCAAAAGCGTTCTTTCTTTTGCTTAATTGGAGCAAAAAAAGCAACCATTTCCAGTTTCCATTAGTTCATGGTTAAACTTAACGCTTAGAAATAAAGTAAATGATTGAAAAAATAAAATAAAGTACAAATAAAAGCATACAAAAGTAAATAAAAAGTAATATATATAATAAATATAATAAAAAGTATATAATAAAATATAATAATATATATATATATATATATATATATATATGTATGTATATATATATATAATATATATACATATATAATAAACAGTAATATACATAAAAAAGTAATAAAAGCAACCATTTCTAGTTTCAATTAGTTCATGGTTAAACTTAAAGCTTACAAACAAAGTAAATGATTGATAAAATAAAGTAAAAATAAGCAACAAATAAAGTGAGGTACAAATTAAAGAGCATACCTTTCGTTTTGCCACTTCCAAACATGTATATTCACAACTGTTTTTCCAGGGTGATTTAAGGTAGTCAAAATTTTCTTAAAAGCACATGATATTGGGGAGAAAATGGGGTTTACTTTCCCTTTTCTCAAACTTTTCAGCACATTTGTGAATGATACATCAGTGTTGAAAGTTTCAGCAACTCCACTTTCAAGGTCAATATACCAAATCTTGATTTTACATGTTTTGTACGGTCCATTTGGTGAATCATCAAACCCTGGAACTTTGTCTGCATCTTTCAGTATATTGCTTGTAAATACTTCCAAAGTTTCGACAGAGTGCTGACTTGAAGGTAAAAGAAATATTTCCACTTTCTCCATGCCTGTAAGAGTAGATATTATTAAAATAAATATTACATTTCTTTTTATAACTGGGTATTTTCAATATGCAATTATTAAAATTGGATATTATGATTTTTATTGGATATTATAATATATATATATATATATATATATATATATATATATATATATATATATATATATATATATATATATATATATATATATATATATATATATATATATATATATATATAATATATATATATATATATATATATATATATATATATATATATATATATATATATATATATATATATATATATATATATATGTATATATATATATTTATAATTGGATAATATAGAACAAAGGGTTAGGTAAAAGAGATATTTACTTTTTCTCTATGCCAGTAGGAGTGGATATTACTGAACAGTCTTACTTTAATTTTGGACCAATGGTGGATCCATGATGCAAGAAAAGAACTATTGGTCGGATGTGATCTCAATAGAAAGATTTGAACTTTTTTTTGGACAAAAGGTCAAACTGTTTAACAATTTCTTTTTTAGTATGGCCACTCCCACTCCATGGTCAAATTGGTGAGAATTCTAGTCAAATGTGTTATAAAAATAATATTTTTGATATAAAAACGAATTAAATAATTAACAATTCATTTTAATTAGATGTACTTAAACATGGATAGAAGAGGTGCAGTATAATTTCACAAAATATAAAGACAAATCTAGAAAATGACAGAAAATTTATAATAGCAACCATACATAATGGAGTGAAACCAGCTAGTTATTTTCTTTTAGGGAGGAGGGATGTATCTGTAATCCAAATCAGATTGAAATGTTCCATCAATGGTAAACTATTATTAAAGATAGGCTATCTAAAATTGAATGCCCTCATTTCCAATTCTTGGGGGAGGGGTACCAAGGAGTATTTTATGGGATGAAGGGGCATGTTTGTTGGTTTGTTCCTTACTATATCTACCAGAATCCTTAGTCAGAAAGAGAAAGTCTTAAGCAGCATAAATACTTTGCAGACTGTCATTTAGAATTATAAGGAGTAATTGAATTTAAAAAATGTATCTACTACATGTAATAGTTTTAATCAGTCATATTTTTCTCATTTGACATTTGTGACAAATAAACAATAGAAACACAAATAATCATCAATAATCCTCACCAGTATGAGGTGGAGTGAGAATATGTCTTATTTTGTCTTCTATTAAGCTGAAGCCATCCAGATCCCTGCCTTATACACAACCTTGTTGGCATTTTCCTTGAGAAAATCATTTTCCCCAAACACCACTCCCTATGCAGATTTTGCCTGACTCAAGCTGTTTCTGAACTCTTTCCTATTTTGTCCCCTATTTGCTGCTTCATCTCTAGATATGAAAAACCTATATCCACTTCATTAGAGAAAAAATAAACAAAATATCCTGCTACTTTCTCTCTTATTATTGAATAGCCTACTGGTTCTGCCCAGGTTTTATATTTGTCTTACCCCCCCCCCCCCTCTTTCTAATATCCCCTTAAAAATATGTTAATGTGTATTAAGTTTGGTTTCTGTGTGGTTTGGCCAATTCTTACCTTTTTAACTGACATTTCACAATCTTGATTATTGACTAACAAATGATTTTTCATTGTTTTTTTTTTTTTTTTTTTTTTAGTGTTTTGGCATAATATATCAGATTTTTAGTTTTGTTGTTGTTTTTATGATATACTGATGCTGAAACTTCCCTTTAATAAGTTCTTAGGTTCGCAAAGTATAGTTAAAATAACAACAAGGGAATGAAGAACTAGGTTTAGTGATTTGTAAAGGTGCCATTGTCCAAAAAACATGGATGGTGAATCATTCTCTGGATTTGTTTCAATTTCATTTTAATAACAGTGCTAGATTTTACCCATTTAAATATTTTAAGTGGTTGTGATTCATCAATAAATTTTTGTGAACCAATTAACTCTCAATATAGTAACCCAATAGATGTATAGGCATGCAACTATGTCCCTTAATAAGTAAGTCAGAACTTACTGTAAGATCATACTACCATACCAAATCATATTTAACATGTGTTAGCTAATGAACTTTTCTGATTATGAAATAATTCTAGTTTTAACAGTAGTCTATGGACCTGCCTCCATGCTTCCTATATTTCCTTATCCAATTTTTCATCAACTGCTAGATGGTATAAAATACTCATTCCAGGAAAAAAATGCTCTGTGTACCATTTCCACCAATGTCAAGTCTTTCTCTAATAAACTTCTTGAATCCCAAGTTCTTTTCAAAAAAAAATATTAATAGAAATAGATAGATTAGTTAAAATCATGCCAAAAAATACCACATTCTATAATGCCAAAGACAATTTTAAGATTTCTGGATTTCAACTTTTTACTAACCTGGAACAGATATACTGCAAAAGAGGAGTTGGAGTCTTTGTTGCAAAATATATCCTGGTCAATACCATCTGTCCCCTTTTTTTAATGTACCTAAGATTAAATCTGAATGGCTTGATACTGTATTGCCAGACAAAAATTTCTGCATTGGGATCAAAACCTGGACTGGTTTCCCCTAGTTTGCTTATCTCCAGCTGTTAGGAATCTACATAGTAGAATGGTGGCAAATAATTTGACTGGAATGAATGCCTATGAGAGATATCCCCCTATAATTAACACATTCTGTTTATGAAAATCCTAATGCACCTTACCATGAATAATGTGAATTGGCTCTCATAAACATTCTTGATAAAATGGTCTCCTCAATGTCAAAAGATAATGATACAATAGTCTTTGGTGACTTCAAGCTCCCCACAATACAATGAATCAATGGCCTTGTTCATTTTGCAACTAGCACTACATATTCCTCTTTTGTGTCCTGTTTATTCAATAATCTTCTTCACCAAATTGTTTTTAAGCCAACAAGATATAGAAGTGACCAGGATCCATCTTGTTGGACCTTGTAATTTGAAGTCATCCTAAGCCCCTTATTAAATTAAATAAAAAAAAAACAAGTTTTTTTAAATGAAAGTAAGGAACAACATTAAAACTTAAAACAAATAGGAATTACTCCATATATGAAAGGGGCTTTTCTTCCTCAACAACTCGCTCTTTACACTAAAGTTTGACTCTTTCTTTTAACTCTACTTTTTAAAACAGTGGGAAACTTTAGTGTAAAGAGGGGGCTGTCAAGGAGGAAAAGCCCCTTTCATATATGGAGTCATTTCTGTTCGTTTTAAGTTTTAATGTTGCTCCTTGCTTTCATTTAAAACAAACTTGTTTTTTTTTATTTAATTTCTGGATATTTTTTAATTTAAGCATGTTTTAAGCTTGGCTCTCTGCCCATGAAAAATTAAACCAAAATTTGCATATTAATTAACTGCAATTAATCGGAAGTTTTGAGAAAAAAGAGCGAGGGAGGAGGCCTAGCTGTCCTCCAATTTTTTTATTACTTCAAAAGGCAACTAGAACTTTTAATTTCTTACAAATGTTATAAATGGTAAAAAATATACACAACTTACAAATTAACTTACATAACAAACTTCTACATTTGTATGTTTTTATTGCATATATGAGGGGGTTCACCCCTTGTCAATACCTTGCTCTTTACACTAAAGCTTAAATTTTGTCCCAATTCCTTAAGAATGACCTCTGAATGACAAAGGCAGAATAAATAGTTGACATAATTAAAAAATACTTTAGCATAAAGAGTGAGGTATTACAAAGATGTAAACCCCTCATATGCATAATAATTTTTGTTTGTTTTAAGTTTTAATGCTTCTCCTTACTTTCAGTAGAAAAAAAATTTTCATATTTATTATTTTTTTTTAAATTATGCTAGAAAATCGTGTGCCCCCTTCATTGAAATTGGCTCCCCCCATGAGAAGTTCGTCCATGGAAATATCCTCTCACGTAATCCCCCCTCAAGTCTCCCCCCTAAACCAAAAATATCCCCCTGAAAACATCTGTACACTTCCCAGTAACCCTTACTATATGTAAACACAGGTCAAAGTTTGTAACTTGCAGCCCCTCCCATGAGGACTGCAGGGGAGTAAGTCATCCCAAAAGACATAGTTATTAGGTTTTACAGCATTGGTGAATAAAATGGCTATCTCAGAATTTTGATCTGGTGACTTTTGGGAAAAAATGAGCATGGGAGGGGGCCTAGGTGCCCTAGGTGCATTTTTTGGGCACTAGAACTTTGAATTGCTGTTAGAATGAGCCCTCTCACAACATTCTAGGACCATTCAGTTGATATGATCACCCCTGGGAAAAAAAAAACAAATAAACATGCATCTGTGATCTTTCTTCTGGCAAAAAATGCGAAATTCCACATTTTTGTAGATAGGGGCTTGAAACTTCTAATAAGGTTCTCTTAAAATAAGGTTCTCTGATAGGCTGAATCTGATGGTGTGATTTTTATTAAGATTCTATGACTTTTATGGGGTATTTCCACCTATTTTCTAAAATGAGACAAATTTTCTCAGCCTTGTAACTTTTGATGGGTAGGACTAATCTTGATGAAACTTATATTTAAAATCAGCATCAAAATGCAATTCTTTTGATGTAACTCTTGGTATGAAAATTCCATTTTTTTTTAGTTTCAGGTACTATTGAGCCAGGTCACTCCTTACTACAGTTCATTATCACAAACTGTTTGAAAACAAGTTATTCACTTCTACTGGCAAAAGCAACCATTTGGTTTTCCTGTCAATATTGTCTTTGAATATTTGTTCTCAATCTCTTCTCTGCACTTTTAAGCCATAGAACAGGAACTTGCATCAATTTATTGGCCAGAGCATATTACAAATTCCTTACCTTTCAACTTGTATTACCTGTATTACCTTTCAAATGCAGCCCAGAACACTTCTGTTTCTCATAGGGGGGCTCAAAGACTGATTTAAAAGTCTTATATAGATACATCAAGCATTGACCAAAGACAACTGGATAAAATACATGAAAGCTCAAAATCTTGTTTCGTATGTCAAAAACAAACTGAGGCCTGCCTCTGATATTATGGAAAATCCAGAATCTTTTTAGAAACATATTCTGCAAGGAGTTTTATCAAACCAGTCATAGCCTCGTATATAATAGTGTATCCCATTTATAACCAACAAAAAAACCTTCTTCATTGAATTTTCAGTTTGCTTTATCTTGCATTAAGCTATCTTAAAGATATGCCCCTGCAGTAGCACCATATACTATAACTAGTCCCATGTCATTACTGTCAATCAACAAACAAATAGCTGTTTGATAAACTTGATGTCAATAGGTTTAAAGGACAATATGAGATACATCCAAGGCATCTCAAAGACTGCCAAAACATCCTCAGCTCTTTCCTATGCAACCTCTTTCAGCTGTCTCTCAAATATCAACAACTGTCTTTTGATTGCAAAATACCAGACTGCACCAAAACATATCTAGCTGACATGATTCTCTTAAACCTAGCAAAAGTTTTGATAAAGCTATCCATGGGTTCCTTGGGAGTTGAAAGCTGTAGTTATATGCCTCTCTGTTATACTATTGATGCAGGACTTTCTTTAAGATAGAACCCAAGTTGTCAGAACTTTAGTTCTGGTGGTGTTCCTTATTTTTCCTCCTCTACAACCACTTTGAGTGGTGTCACTTAGGTTGCTCTTCTTGGACCAAGTCTCTTCAACATCTATATAAATTATACACCAAATATTCACTCATAACCAACTACAAATGATAATTTTTCCTAACTAGAGAGTTTTTTTAAACAGTTTGTAAGTTTTTTGTTACTATAAGTTGTTTTGAGCCCTTTAAGAGCTCAAAATGTAATTTCTCCCAGAAGCAACTATTGAATTATGAAAAGCATGTAATGAGACATTAACTGACATGTTTATTTTAATCCTAGCTAAACTAGACTGAAAACTTCAAGTTTAGCAGCAGCAGAATCCTCAATCACAAAGTAATAAGCAGCCAGACATGAAAATCAGTAAATCTACAATTTTTAACATAATCCATCTAGGGTAAAGTGAATACAGTACATCAATTTATGCCTTTTCTTATGCTTTTTCTGAGGTAGAGAATTGTTTTTGGAGGAAATTGTATCTTGAAACTATAATGGTCCCCCAAAATGTAGAACAGTCTATGGTACCCAAAAGTTTAAAAATATATTGCTCCAAGCTGTAATTTAAAGTAATTTGAGGTAAAAAAAAAATTCTAGTCAGAAATTTAACATTAATAGCTGATATTGTAAAAAAAATTATTATTTCCTTAGTCTTAATAGTAAAATACTATTTTGAAAACAAGTTTATTGGAATTCTTAAACAGAACCTTAAACTCATTGAAAACAATGTCACATTAAGACTGACATCATTTTTAATAGCCTAGGTTTTAAATTTTTTTTCCAGTTCCAGTTCCAAAAATTGTAGGGAGGTATATGGACTAACAACAAGTCCTTTCACCTCTTTGACTTCTTCTTCAGAAAAACTAGCTACTGGAAGCGCTATTCTCCTCCAGTCTGCAAACAATGGATATATACGATTATGAACAATAATACACTGTTATTGATTGTGGGAAGTGCGAGTACCTGAGCTACCTGTCCCCAGCAGTTTAAGGCACTAGGCCGGCCGGTACCAATACGGCTCTTCCTACTCATTCCCGCTCTCTTCTGCACAATCAAAAACTATGGATAAATCGCGTCCCATTAAAAATTGACTTCTTCAAGCTTTAATCCTTATTAAACAATATTTCTCTTCTTTAAGGTATCAATTGCTGCCTTAAATATCTTACGATCAATTTCCCATGGCAGGTTAGAATCCAGGATAGCTGTATAAGTATTTGGAATCTTAGCGAAGGAGCAGAAACGCTTAAGAGCAACAGTCTCCTCACTCTGAGCCTGGCAATCAAATAAAATATGCTGGATTGTTTCCTCTGTTGAAAAGCAGATTCGGCATAAAGGGGAATGATGTAGCTTCCAATTAAATAACAAGCTATTTAGAAGTAGGGCACCTGATTTCAGTCGGTAATATAGCACTGTATTTAATCTTGTATGAAATGGAGATAACATTAATGTACTGTGATTAACTTTGGATCTTTGCCTGATAATATCTCGTGAATTGAGGTCAGAGGAAGGACTAGGAGATAACATGGAAGCCTTTGCTGCTAGAGAATCAGCCATATCATTATATTTTATACCTTTATGACTAGGAACATGTTGAAAATAAACTTCATTTTCCTTGATCTTAAGATTAAGAAGCTGTCTTCTAATATTATATAAATCTTTGTCATTAGCAATTCTATTAATATTTTGGATCAGTAGTAATGCTGATTTAGAGTTGGAGAGACAGAGTATATTTTCAGATTCAATGTTATAATTTATAAGAGCATCCAAGGCCAGGCGGATGGCACATAATTCAGCAGACAGGATAGAAGATCCCAATGGGAGAGGAGAATAAAGATTCAAATTCAGGGATGGGATACATGCTCCAGCTCTTTCCCTCTGGACGGATCCATCAGTATATATTTTTCTATAGTTGGGGTAAGCCTTTGAGATGTGTTCAGCCAAAATAGTCTGGATCTCATAATTAGGAATCAAATCTTTACTAATAGAGATAAGTTCTACTTGACAGCTTGGAAGACTCATTTCCCATGGGGGGGACTCAGTAAAGGGATATGCATGAAGCGAATGTTGATTCCAGTTTGGGACCTCCAGTTGAAACTGATTCCATGATGAATGGGCATTGGAACGGGCTGACTTCTTAGCAAAGGTATGTGCATATACAGCATGCTTGGCTCCATGAGCCTGGATTTGCGAGAAATACTTTATCCTTAGATTAGATGCTCTTTCACTTAGGGACACCAATCCCGACAGTGTTCTTAACTTTGACAGAGGAGTATGCTTATGCACACCCAAAGCTATTTGAATAGCAGAATTTTGTAAAGATTCAAGGATTTTGAATGAGGATGGGGGACGAGCTGAAAATATTTGAATCCCATATTCTATATTTGAACAAATATATAATTTGTAAAAATCCAAAATAATCTTTGGGTGACATCCCCACTTACTTCCAGCAAGTCTTTTTAGAATACAAAGTCTCTGAATAATCAGAGATTTCAAAGAATTAATATGTTCATGCCACTGCATTTTAGAATCCATTAATAAACCAAGTAACTTAACTGAATTGCAATATGGGATCTCCCTTGAGAAAATTGTCAGTGGATTAGGAGGATCTAGAGTACCATTAGTAAATATAATGGCTTTAGTTTTACTGATTGATATTGGGAAGCCAAATGCTAAAGAGAATCTCTGGACTAGACTTATATCCTGTTGAATAAGGCTTTGAAGAGGGCTAATATCCCTTCCTGACTTCCAAATGATCAAATCATCTGCATAAAGGCCAAATGATGCATGAGATACTTGAAATTCAGAAACATACAAGTTGAATAGAAGAGGACTCAATATTGCACCTTGAGGAAGTCCTCTCGTAATGGGGCATTGCTCACTTCTAGACTGATTTACTTGAACGTAAAAATATCTATCAGTTAGAAAAGACTTTATAAAACTTATAAAAGGATATGGGAAGTCAAGATTTATCAGGATTTCCAATAATTTATTGTGGACTACATTTCCATAGGCATTCGACCAGTCAAACAGAACAGCCATTGTGACATGTCTTTTTTTGAGGGAGTTACAAACATCAATTTCTAGCCGGGTAATGTTATCTAAAGAGCTATGTCCTTTTCTGAAACCTGTTTGTTCACTAGGAAAGAGATTGTTGACTTCAGAAAACCACTCAATTCTTGATAAGACAAGCCTTTCCAGAACTTTACTAAAGGAAGGTAATACTGATATAGAACGGTAAGACTTGAGATCATTAGATGAATAAGAAGGTTTTAAAGCTGGGAATACCTGAGCAATCTTCCAGGCATCTGGGAACTTTTGACTTGACCAAATAAGATTATAAAGACTTAAGAGGGCTGTATGAAACACCTTTGGGGACTCAAGAATCCATTTCATATAAATACCATCATAACCTGGGGAAGACTTGATGTTAAGAGAATTAAGTGCTACACAAAATTCATCTTGGGAAAAAGGTTTCATCAGAGTACCCTTATAAGAACAGGTAAGAGGGAGATTACAAAAAGGAGGTCGGCTGGGATGAAAATCTGAGCAATCCTTTTTAAAAACATTGGTAAACAGATCTGCCTTCTTTTTATCTGATACAATTGGATATCCATCCTGAATGATATCATATCTACAGTCATCATTAGGCTGCTTTCCACTATTTAGTTGGCTAATGAAATTATGGACCTTTGAAATTGGGGTTCTAAAACTGATACTTGAGCTGAAATTCAGCCATGTACTCTGTTTAGCTCTCCTACAAATTAGTTTCACCTTAGCACATGACTGCTTATAAAAGATTGCTGTTGACTGAGATGGGTGCTTTTGAAACATTTTACGAGCCTTTCTTTTTGCCAGAACTGCAACCCTACACTCATCATTCCACCAATTCTTGGGTCTTTTGGAGCCATTGTAAAAACGTACCCTAGTCATTGGAATTGCCGATTTAGCTGACTCCAGCAGGATTGATCTCAAATTAGACTCAATGGCATTAATATCATAATTAGGAGAAACAAAGGAAAAATCTACTTCATTTAATATCTCACGAAAAAGGGACCAATTACCTTTGGAGTTGATAAATGTAGGGACATAGGGTTTGGGAGTGTAGCATAAATCTTGAAATGATGTAAGAATTGCACAATGATCAGATTGGAGAGACAACACCTTTACCATCTGAACTAAATCATAATATGAAGAAGGACCTAGAAGCAAATCTATAGTTGAGAAAGAGTTAGAAGAAATATTATACCTGGTCTGAAAGTCAAATGGAGTGAAAATCAAGGTGTCAGGAAAATTGGACAATATGTACTCTATTCCTCTTCCTGCTTTGTTGCTACCTGCTGATTGTTCCCAGAGAGGACTGTGGGCATTAAAATCACCAAAAATAAAGGTATTATTACCTGATAATTCTGTTTCCAAGATACTTTGGATGTCCTTACTCCCACATGGATTATAAAAGGATTTTATGGCAAGATGGTTACCATTAGCTAAGGTAATTAACATGCCTACAACATCTATTTCATCCCTGTAGATAGTTAAGGGTTGAGGGGAGTGTTGGATTGAATCATGAACAAAAATTGCCACACCCCCTCCCTTTCTGTTAGTTGATCTATCCTTCCTGTAGCACTTGTACCCAGGCATTTTGATTTTCTTGTACTGATGAAGATTAGTCTCTTGTAGACAAATAATTCCAATTCTCTTATCATTTGCACATTGGATAAGATCAGCAAGTTTATTTGAATTTAAAGAGACGCAATTCCATTGTAGGATCTGCAGCTTAGTTAACATAGGAAGGGTTGAATAGGTGACATGCATGATATTTTTAATTTTGTAAATTTGGTTTTTAAATATTATTTGGTAAAATTCTAGTCCATTGACTTCTTGCTATCTTGGAAAGGGTTTAGGTTAGGAAAATGAAACTTTCAGGGATGAATCTACAGACTAAAGTATGTCCTGGGAAGGTATTCTGAAGTAACTACCTCTACTCCTTCTCTCTCTAGAGGGCCCTGACCTTTGATGACCTTTAAAAATATGTATGTTATAAAAGTGAAACCTTGCAAAATAGATCTTCTGCTTAATTGAAGTATAACAAAATTGTTTTCAGCTTCATAACTTTGCTCAATTCCATTTTATGAAGTTTTAAAGATATGCAAATACATTTCCTAAATTTTGAAAAAAACATTGATATGGCTCAAAATTCTACTCAAATAACAGGAATTGTATTTTCAGGACTAAAGGCAGAGAAAAGGCAATTAGGAACTGAAAATTAAGGTAAAATGTTGTTTTGTCAAAATTTCAATAGGTTAGCTTGACCTGTCATGTAGGCAAATTTCAGGGGCCCCTAGAGGAAGAAGGAGTGGAGGTGGGTACTTTAAAATACCTTCCCAGGACATACTTTAGCCTGTAGACCTATCCCTGAAAGTTTCATTTTCCTAACCTAAACCCTTTCCAAGATAGCAAGAAGTTAATTAAATAGAATTTTACCTCTTATTTTACTATTGAGACTAGCCCAAGGAGAATAATACTTACAATTCCTGAATTAACTACAAATGGCAATTTCTTCTCACCAGACAGTTATTTTAGAAACAAATTTTAAAAATTGTGGTTACTATGGGCTGCTTTGAGCCCTATAAGGATTCACAATGCACCTTAATCTTGAAGCGATTAGGCCTAGGCTACTGGATTCTGAAAGAACATAAAAAAAGGCATCAAGCAATATAGCCTATTCACTTTCATTCTAGCTTGGCTAAATTGTGTTGTAAACTGCATATTTACCAGAAAATCTTTACTGATAACGTAATCACAGAGCATAACAGTGAATGAAATCCTTAGTTTGCTCCAAGCTGTGAATTCAGGTAGCCTAGCCAAACCAAAAAAAAAAAATACGTTAAAAGTTTTCTAAGCTATCTCAGTAATCATTAAAACAAAAACATTTACCATATATTTTTGTTACTATGCCTTAAAGAAGGATATAATCAAACATTTTCCCATACATATATATGTATACAGTCTTAGCTTGATTTGAGCAAGGCCACTCTCGTCTTTGAAAAGCACGTTTTAAATGTTTAAATTGGAATATTTTTTTCATTACATTACTAAATAATAATAGCTGTAAAGAAAGGGTCATTTTTCGGCAGGAAAGGAAGCAAAGGTGTTACAATGGCAATAATGTGGATCAAGTATCTTGAAAAGCATTTAAGCAAAATCATCCTGATTTAAGCATTATTACCAGGAACATCATTTTGCTTTCTTCAAATGACCTATGTTTAAGTATGGAGGCACATGGCTAAAACACTTTTTATGGACGGCAAGGCATCGTGTAAAGAAAAAAAGTTAAATACACTGTACATCATACAGATCGTCTTGAGAAAAAGTAACATTAGTTAATTCTCCTTTTCGTAGTAAAGGTTGGAAAGAGGGCTAGTTCATTTCTGCAGTAGGCACTAAAACTCAGATTTAGGCAGACATATTTTTCTGAAATTTCACCCAAAATCAGTATAGGTAACACATAAGAATAAAACTATTGATGCCTTTTAGCGTTTGGTGACATTGACATCTGCCAGTGTAGTTGCAAAAGAACTTAATTTAAGTAGTGTAAATGGTAAAATTAGAATAATAATAAGATAGATCTCTATCCTTGGCCAAAAAAAACGAGTACAAATTAAAAATATTGAAAACTGCCAAGTACCGCAAAATGCTAAATGGTGTTCATAACTCCTCAATGGAAATCCATTCCATATCTGAGAAAAACTTACTTTGAAACGTGAGATAATGTATATTATGATTAATTATTCAAGATCAAAATAGAAATGCAAATGTTTGACACTTTGGATATCATCACAGATGCATAGTATACAATAAGGTGGGGGCTGCTTTTGCAATTCCCTCCAAGAACATAGTTGAAGTGATTGAATTATGTAATATAACTACAGTGCTTCAAGCAGAAATGTGATGGTTGCAATAGCCAAAGTAGTGAGATGCCTAATAGATTCTGGATCTACAGGTGAAAAATATAGAATTTGTTCGAATTCAAAAAGTGGTTTGAAGGCAATCAAGAATATTCATTAAGAAAATAAAGCAACTTCCGAAGTGACTTTTACCTTCAAGAAGTACAGAAACTACTTGAAAAATAAGCAACCATCACATTTGATTGGTACAGGACATGTTAATTATGCGGAAATAAAATTACTGACACTGAAGCAAAATTTTCATCCTCAAAATACGGAAAAACATTTCTTAGTATTACACCCAAGATGGTGCAATCAAATTGGAGAGGTGATAAAGAAATTCAGAATATGGAAATTAAAGGACAATTGTGCGTTCTTAACAAATATATTTGTTATAAAAAAAAGACGATTTGAAAAGAAATTATATGGAGCACTAAGTAGATCTGAAGCCAGAGTGATATTTAGACTAAAGTCAGGTTATACAGAAACTTAAACATATAGAGCCTCTTTTTCTAATGAAGATCCAAGATTTGTGTTTTGTGTAAGTGAGGAAACGGTAAAACATCTAATATTTGAATATAGGGAAACATAAAGCAGGAGAAAGGGTATTCGACATTTTATTAAAGAAAAAAGATTTGACAGAGTTGTGACATATTACGTCGAGCAAGCTTGAACAGTGACTATGCTGGTAGACTTAAGCTGATTTGCAATCTTTCAAAGGATATTAATTGGATTAATTTTATATAAACCATTTAGTATAGTAATTGTAATATAAGAAGCCTCTTGATTCTTTGCAGGAAGAGAAAGAAGGAAGAGAAGAAGAATTTAGAGGAAGAGAAGAAATCATCCATTTTAATTCAGTTCAAAATCATTAAGCTGGGAAGCTTAAAGTTAGACAATTTCATTGCTAGCATGGAAATATCGAATCCGATGTGATGTAAGAAATGCTTGGTCTTGTTGTAAGAAAATCAAATTGTTAATTAAAAGAGCACTGAGAAAATGTTTTCTTATCTTGCAAATAGTTTAGTGTCCCTATTGATGAATAAATATTTCTTTAATAAATCTCTCCATCTACTTAAGGTTAGGTACTCTAGACTTATCAAAGGCTCATGACACTTTTTCTACATCAGTTACATTTAAGCTCTCCTTTTTAAACACAGAAGTAGTTTTATCGTATAACTATTGACTAAACTGAATGAAGTTTTGAAATTTTGTTCGCAGCTTATCAACAATGATATTTGGTCAGTCTTTTTTTAAGTTCAAACAACATCAATATTAACTTTCCAGTAAGCTTTTTTGCAACATCTAAATAGGACAAAATGCTGGAGCGTAAGTTGGTGTAGGGTGAAAATCAGCCCCCCCCCTAATCCTTTAAGTTCTCTCAAGAATTTTTGAACTCTTCATATGCAGCGCATTTTTTTATGGCCCCTCCATGGCGCATACGCAATAATGAATTTGTATATCTGCATTGTACTTTCTTACGCTATTTGGCAATATAAATAGTTCACAATATCAATATCAATAACGTCCGCTGGTGGTGATGATATGTTTTCTATTTTTAAGATAAACGCATATGACTCTATGTACTACACCAGTGGAAAGTTTTGTAACTCTTTGCAAAAAATACAAGCACTGAAAGTTGGTCAAATGCAAGCACCCGCAAAACTCAAAACTTGATATTCTATCTGCTGTAACTTTGACTCCGTGGAACTGTAATTACCGGCACAGAGAGTGTGTGTTGAAAAAAAAGTATGAATTTTGAATCATTATTAAACATTCCCATCCATCTGAATTTTACTAATTGTAGAATATTTTCAAATTGTTAATTGAGAATAAAAAAAAGCTTACTGTATCCTAATAAAATTTAGTTTGGATATTTAGTTGTCTTACAAGTTGGGAGCTTTGGGAACTAAGGGTTCTGGCCACTAAAGTAAAAGTTTTGGGTTCCTGAGTGCTTTGGTGCTAGGCGTAAAAAATTGTTGGTGAAGGCATAAAAGCTTTAAGCCCTACTCATGTTAATTTCTGCTCGTTTTGAGTTTCACTCGGTTATTTATTGTAATTTCTGTTCGTTTTAGGTTTCACTTATTTATCGATGCTGATCTGTGTCAGTTTTATGATTGGTAGATTATTTGATTGTATTTTCGCTAATTTTTGGTTTAGTGGAGTTCTTCACTTTTCTTTGAAAAACTTATTTTTTGGAAAATGTTTTTTTAATTAACGCTTAGTAGAGACCCTGAGTGCCGTTAATCTCGTTTGAGTGGCAATCCTGTTTATTATTATTTGAAGAACTAGATTAACATTTTTGAAGGCAAGAGTTTTTTGTGATTTCTGAAGGCCTAGTTATAATTTTCTACACATTGTAAAGATAAAATTTACTTTAAAATTGTTTCAAAGTTTTTATACAAATTCTTTTATAATTATACCTCAACTGTCCTTATTATAAATAATTTTAGCACTAAAAAAATATAGCATTTTTTGTTTTGGATAATAATGGAAAAATGGTTCTTAGAAAATGTAGTATTGTTTTGTGGAAAACAAGCAACAAGTCATACTTCAATTGAAAACTTGTCATTTTTGAATTGGTACTTAAATTTGAATTTGTGGTAAAAAAAATTATTATATTTGTAAAGAACATAAAAAAAGGCATCAAGTGGTATGTTCACTTTATTTGTAAGTCAGTTGCATGAATGGTCATAATTCTTTGAAAATTTGTCATTTTTAAGAGCTGAAAAATTGCTTAAATTTGAATTTAAGGTAGAAGCAATTATTATATTCATAAACAGCATAAAAAAGGCATTGAGTGGTATGTTTACTTTATTGGCAAGTCAGTTATATGAACTGCTATAATTTTACCACTAACTTTTCTAGTCTGTTGTTTTCTAGATGGTAGGCTACTTAGCTTATTTTCTGCTCCTTCCTATGTTTTGTATCTTTATTAAAGATTTAGGTTGTACAAATTTAGGGAAATGTTAAAAATCATCTTATTACCTAAAATTTTATTTGCCAGCTAGATAAGGTGGTGTTTAACCTCTAGTAGAGAATCTCACTAGGGGTATTGGCTATATTATATTTTTCTCAAAATTATTTAGGAAGAAGGCAACCGTCCCCCCCCCAAACAACACCCCTGTGATACAGGCTTGGTGACTAGGTACTGAGTATTCTCATATGCCCTATTGTCAACTGATGGGTAGTCAATATTACCTTCATTCCTACTTTGGAGCAAGTAAGGTCCAATGCTAGATTTGTTCAGTTCCATTACTAATATGGGCAGTTATTTATGAAAGATACACAAATAAATAAAAAAATGTGCCACTGATAAAAGGATATCACTGTGCATTCAGTCCAGTAACATGTTTGCCCTTGTTTATGCACACATATGTTAATCTTAATTGTAGAGAATTAATAGTGACAACCCCAATCACATTTTGAATACTTAGCATCCTTTTCTTTGTTCCTTTTTTGCCTCCTTTTGGAAACCTAGCTGATGCTGAAAAAAAAGTATCCTGACACAAGCTATTAAAGATTTTAATCACTCTTTGGGTACAAAATCTTGTCTGATTCTATGGTTGGCTAAGGGCTTATAGAGCTTCTTTTGTGTTTCTTTTTAATTGACAAGGACTATAAAGAGCTTGTTTTTGGTGTAGTTGACATACTTATCTGTTAATACCATGATGTTGTTTCTTAACCATAGTAAAGGTAATAAATATCTTTGCTAATTGATGTGTTGTTTAAAGTTTAGAGCTGGAGTACACTTCTGTCAGGTTTGTTGGCAAAAACTGAAGTGAATCACTCTCTGAGAAGATCAATTAGCCATAGGAGTGGTCAGGATTGACCCAGAGGCAACTACCTTTCAATTCTTTTTTGATTTTTATCCAAAAGGAATTTTTTTTTAGTTTTTCTATTTTTCTAAGTTGTCTAAAACAGTCTCTGCTTGCAGGTTTTGGTTGGATGGCTTAAGTGATGATTGAGACAACATACTTGACATTTAGATTTTGATGTCTTTTTTTCAAATCTATATATGAGTATAGACCTAATCCTAATCATCCTAGAAGTACTTTAGTTTAGGGGCATTGAAGTAAATTACCTTATTTTGTTAGTAATTGGCTGATAGGCATTCTCTGTAAAGGAAAATTAGCAAAGATATAGTAGGCTATTGGCCAAAAAAAAAAAAATGAAATAGAACAAGGTTCTCAGTTCTCTGTCTAGCACTTTTTCCAAATAGAATAATTTCTAGTGTTAAAATATAGCACTAGGTTATATTCAGAAGTTTTTTTTCTGTTAATTGTTCTTTTCATTTTTCTGTTTGATATTATGAATCAATCATTGGCAATAAGTAAGCTCAAAAGATAAAGTAAAACTCACAAAATCAGTAAACTTCTACGAACTGTTTTTGGGCCACATCTTGATATCATTAAGTGGTGAGGGGTAGGGTTGTTTGAATGCAATGTATATCTGCAGCATTTATCATATCAAAATTAGAAAAGGACAACACTTTAAACTCTAGTGACTTGTTTGCTATTATGGACCATTGACAAGAAATAATAACAAAAGATAATTGAAAACCCACAAAATCAGTGATTTTTAGTTTTAATTTAGGGCTACATCTTAAAAGCAGCTGAAATGCCTTATGCAACAACAGTAATTATACAATATTTAGAAAAAAAGGCAATGCTCTCTACTAGTGCTTGGACAAACCTACCAATGACTATTAAAAAGTACAAAAGATAATTGAAAACAAGTAATTACTCTATTAAGTTATATTTTCATTAATGGTTTGCTATTTGATCATTAGGTTTTGTGTTTATCATGGTTTTGAGGTATAATTTGTGAAATCTAGTTAAGAAATGTGTGTCTAGTCACTAACATATAATCTCTAATGCATAAAGCTTGTATCTGACATTTCATGCATCTGTTTTGTGATATGTTAAGTTGTAACTCTTAATAATTACCAAAAGCCATTAGTTTCAAAGTTTTCAATTCTCACTCTCATGCCTAAAGGTTGTATCTGATATTTTCATACTTCTGAGGTAATTGCCAAAAGCCATTTGCAAAGTAGTTTTCAAATGGAAGATTAAAAAGAAAGTATGTACCAGGGGGATTAAAGTGGAATTAAAGAAACTTTGCAAGCAATTCTTCCTGTTTAGGGTAGTTTAGCAAACAGATTTCGGTAACTATGACAAAAGTTTGAAAGTGCAAAATAGCCTGAATTTTGCTACTCTTTTTTTTAATTTACTTCTTTTGGATTCATTTTATCATGTTTTTGGATTGAAATTTTTACTTTAATTTACTGCTTGTTAAAACATTGCTTTTTCTGAATCTAGTTCCATTAAATGGTAGCTTTTTTTATAATTAACTTTCAGAAGATTTATATGTCAACACCTTGTCTTCTCCATTTGGTCCAATGAGAAATCATGATGCATCTTCTAATTATTGAGCATAATAGCTTCAAAAAGTAAGGAAAGAGATCAAGTGCATGAAGCTTTGAAGATGAATCCATATTTGGCTGTTATACTTCTTAGTTTCTTTTATACATCTGGACTTACTTTTGAAACAGAAAATGGTGAGAAAAGCATTTGTTACTATATTGGAAGACATAGGTGACACAGGTCTGACCCTTAGGGGATTGTTGAAAGATATCACAATTGTTCTTGGGGGAACAATAGAACGTTTAAATACCCACTCCCTGGAAAATGCAGTCTCAAGTTTTTTTTTAGAATTTTTTCTTCATTATTGGATGATACTGTTTTTTATGAGATATGAGATATAAATTTATTAAGAAAAGAAAACAAACACTATTTGCCATTTGCCTGCCAAGAAAGGTAATAAGCTTGTAAGGGCAAGCAAGCTTATCACCCTCAGCTTATTAAAACCACATTCATATCACGCTACTCAATACAAAAGAAACTCAACTTATGAAGGAAGAAAGGAAAAAAGAGAAAGAGGAAAAAGACAAGAAGAAAACAGAAAAAATTAACAGCAAGTAATTTAGGGAAATGCCTTGAATGGAATGACAACCTGGAACGGGCCTTACATCAAAATTATTCACGAGATAAAAGAAACTTCTTTACCTGTGACTTGAAAGCCAGAAGACTAGGTACATTTTTCACACCCTCGGGCAAAATATTCCAAATATGGGGACCATAATGGCAAATCACAAAAGATGCCTGAGTAGTACTCCTAAACTCATGAGTTAAGTTATCAGCTTTTCTTGTATTATGATTATGATGGTCTCTATTAAAAGTAAAAAGGTTTTCAAAAGCAGGGGTGAGGAGGCAATTCAAATATTTATATGAGAAAATCGCAACTGTTTACAACAAACAGCAGTATTGTATATATGTTACACCCATTGGCACATTAGTCTCATACCCTTTCTTAGGATGGAAGGAGTAGTTTTAATAAGGGTTTTAATTGAGTGGTTTTAATAAGGAAGACAATAGTTGATAACAGAAGTATAAAGTGAATATAGACTCCTGTTTTTTCATTTTCTGGAAGGGGGGGGGGGTTGTGACTCAATTATACCTATGTTTAGATATGCTGTATAATCCCTTTCTTTCTGTTGAGGCAGAGTCTTGCATAATCTTAAAAAAAAAAAAAAAATTAACAATTCCATAAGACAACTTTTAAGAGTAGTCTTAGAAGCTATTTGGGCAATTGCTATAATTTATTATTTACACATGGTGAGGATGGACTAGTGGATTCTATCTCATATTAGTCAAAAGCCCCCCTCCCTTCCCCCTGAATTGTGACAAAAAAACATACCCCTTATTGTGTTTGTCTAGCCTATTATTGACTTGATGTATTATATTATTTTGAAATCAAACTTCTTCTTTAAAGAACTTATTCAGCTAAAAATTTCATACCATATGTGTGTTAATAAGGGAGACAATGTAAATAAAAACTGCTGTTACTGCTAACCCTAGGACTCATGCCAAAAAAACTTATTATTTTTTTGTTTTCAGAAGTTAATTATTCTTTAATTTAGCTATCATTGAGATTTGACAGAAGTAATACAATCCTGTATTTGGACAGTTTTTCAATCTCACTTCTGTCATTATTTTTCATGTTAGTTTTTCATTTTATCTTTGTTTTAGTCAGTATTCTTTTTCTTCTTCTCTTTTTTATTAGTGATTTATTTGAGATTTTTTTTAATTTTTTTTCTTACTTAATTTTTAAGTCAGCATTTTGTTTTTAGTCAGCATTCTTTGAAAAAATCGAATTTATTTACTGTGAATAGACAAAGTATTCACAGTATAAATAATAACTAAATCTTCCCGGCCAGGTTTTTAGGAGGTTTTATATAGTAGCTCTGCACACATTAAAGGAACATGTGTGCCATCTCCTGAAATAACAACCTACACCACTTTTTTTTTAAATCAATCTATTTCTATGTATGAACCTATCAGATAGTAGTTGATATCTGACGGAAAGAACATTAGAAAGAATGATAGAAAATCCAACTTCATTTAACAATGTTTGTGTGTATTTAAATAGACTCTGGGACAAAAAGTTTTTTGGACCAATTCCAGCCCTATGTATATATATATATATATATATATATATATATATATATATATATATATATATATATATATATATATATATATATATATATATATATATATTATATATATATATATATATATATATATATATATATATATATATATATATATATATATATATATATATTATATATATATATATATATATATATATATATATATATATATATATATATATATATATATATATATATATATATATATATATATGTATCTGTGATTTTTAAAGAAAGTACAATATTTTCTTTCTGAAAATTGTCACTATTTTTGAATTTAGGAGCAGAATCTAGTTGTCATGGAGAAATTTGTCTAAGGCCTTAATTTTGGAAATAAATATTTTATATGAGTGATGTCCCAAGTACTTGGAAGAGGGAGGCTGCTGATGAATTGACTTTGTCTCTTTGAATGATTTTTCATAACCTTCAGAAAATCAAGTTGAGTTTAAAGCTAGACACTTATAAAAAAAAAGCAACAGAGACTGAAATCTGGTTCACAGACTGAATGTGATGGTATATGGCTTAATCAGATGCAATTAAATCTGGGTTTCCGTGAAACCTGCTATACATCTTTTTTTTTCACAATCATGGGTTGTAAAATATAATATATGACCATAAACTAGCTGATTAACTAAATCCATTTAAGGCCCAAAATTTTGAAAAAAAAACATTTTTCATGTGAATGACTGCACAAATGCTCAGAATTGTTATTCTACATTTTTCTGAAAATGTATGTCTCTGTTGTATTTTTTTTTTAATTTATTGTTGATAATGTAGAATCAATTGTTGGTATAAATCTGCAAAAAAAGTTTTCCAAATAAAATAAAATTAAAGCCTTGCAGAGAAATTTAAAAAATGTCTCTCTTTGCAGCAAGTATAAATTGGTCCCCTGGTAGCCTACTGATATTTCAGGATTTTAAACAAGATTGTTCAAAGAGATTCACTTTTCTTCATAATTGACTGTCCCCGATTTTGATGAAAAATTCTTGGTCTGTTTAGCAAATAAATATGTTAAAATGAAATGTAAAACTGGCATCATAACATTATTTTTTTGTTATTATAAAATTGATAAGGATCCTCCATTGAAGTATCAATCACTAATAAAAGAAAGAAAAGTAAACTTTTTTTTTGTATTCTTTGCTAAATATTGTTGTCATCCCAATTTTACTGATTACATAACATAGTATTTAAGATTTTCATAAAAATGAACATATAAATTCAAATCATATTTTTTAAAGGCCTAACTATTTACTTCTAAATTCTTAGCCAAAATTCTAGTCATGATCTGAATTGTTTAAGGAAATGTTTTAGATAAAACACAGATTGGATTTGGACTTTATTTGAATCATCAAAGTAAACAAAACACCAACTTATAACAAAGTTAAATTGAGAGGTTTAACTCGGTTAGTCACCCTTGCCACAAGATAGAAACTAGAAAAAATGTACTTCTCATGAAGACAAAATCAAAGAAGAGGAAGTGTCTGGGAGGGGAGATATTTATTTTTAGTTCATTGGATTTTAGCGTTTTGCTTGCATAGATGCTGAAGAGATAAAGGTGCCCACAGTGTAATTTTTTTTATATATCGGGTTTTATACAGGGAGGAAGGAGGGTCTCAAATCTCAAATATGTGTACGTTTAGTATTGGTAAAGAGGGATCATAGCTTGAAATCTCATTGCAAATTTAACATTTCAGAATCTGGGCTTTACCTTAGGAGCATCCAACTGAAAAACTAAAAATCTCTTCTTGGGTCATGATTGACAATTTGTCAGGAGATGTTGTTTTAAAATATCTTATTCCAAGGAAACACTCGAAGTTATTTGATACTTAGCTCAGTTTGCACCTATTTTACTCAATTTGCACCTATTTTACTCAATTTGCACCTATTTTGTACGCTTACTCCATACTTCACCCCCAATTAAGAAAGGTTAGGAGGTTAAATTCCCCAACTTCAACTCTAAAATCTTGTAAGCCTCCTGAAAGTTGTTTTGGCTTTGACAGACACATTTTCCAACACACTGATCATTACATACAGTTTAATGATGCCAATGGTCATTTCTAACTATATAGACTTGACACAGTGGGCTAGGAAAGCAATTGAAATAAAAAAGCAACATTTTGCTAATCTCTCCAATTAAGAAAGATTAGGAGGTAAAATGCCCCAACTTGCCTTTAAAAATTACCAGTTCCTCAATAGATTTGACAGCTATTTTGTCTGGCCTAGTTTTATTTGATTAATGTCTGTTTTTGAACGATTTATTGAGCATCAAAACTCAATAAATAAAACTCTAAAATTTGGTGAGTCCTCCTGAAAGTTGTTTCAGCTTTGGCAGAACGCATTATCCACCACCCTCATCATCACATACAATTTGTCGATGCCACGGCCATTGCTAACGATAGAGGATTGATACAGTGGACTAGAGAAGCAATTCAATTGAACAAAAATTTATTCTTGCAAATCTTTCAATAAATAGAGATTCAGGTAATTAAATAAGAAACCAATAGCTAATGAGGGTACTGAAGTTTTACATAATCACCAAGGGACTAGATTAAACAAAAGACCTAGAAGAATTGCAACAGTAGAAGCAAATAAGAGGATTATTCTGCAAAAAAATAATTTCGTAAATTTTTTATTTTATCCTGTAGCTTCAGTGGTTTCATTGAAACAACTATTTAGCTTCTGTGAAACAAAATCACAATAGCAATAATTGCATATATAGATGTTTTTTTTTTTTGTTTCCTGATCTCACATTCTATTAATTTTATGTTATTTTAGATTCTATCTTTGCTTCTTAGTGTTTAAGACGCCTTGTTTCATACAAGCAAAATATCCGCGTTGTTTTTGTTTTTCTTTCCTTCTACTGGCCATAGTCCCGTGTTTTTCTTCATTTTGAGATTTCTCTCTCTCTCTTTTTTTTAAGGATTTTCACTTTGGCCCTCGAAGATAGATCATGATCATTGAGAGTGTGTGCTGTTGACTGAGCAAATCTTTATCAGACAAAAAAGCCGCTAAGCATCCTTGCGCGGTCCTTATTCAATAATACGATCACTACTATTTTCAGAAATTTTAATAAGATAGATAGATACATGCATATTTACAACAAGAATTAAACCCCATAAACAAACAGCGGAAATGCCTTATGGCATACTTAATCGGGGGTATATCACCGAAAAAAGAAGAAAAACCATCATCACTTCAGCTTAAACTAACGTACACTTCTTACAGAAATCAAACTTCAACACTCACAACAGAAGATATTACAGGAAACCAGGAATGTAATATCTGAATAAGTTCAGAAACTGTTTTTTTCTATCATTACAATTTCTCACAGACATTGGGATTAAATTCCAAACTTTCGGGCCAGTATGATGCAAGCTAAATGCCACTTGCACTGTTAGCCTAATTTCAAAACAGAAATCAGAACTATGAGATGTTGGGTAATTGTGGAATTGTGAATTTGTCAGGAATGATCTTGGGAAATTTAGTCAAAGTTGTCCAAAAACATAATTGTGGCAAGTATTAGAAATGGCAATAAAATGATGTTCATGAACAGAGAAGAAACCAGAAGATCCATAAAGATGGCTAACTGAGGATCTATTGTTAACATAACAAAAATTAACAAAAATTAATCTAAGGGATTGACTAAGAGTAAGGGCTAAGACTAAGAATGTATTTTCACGATTCGGGATTGACAAGATCTTTTGGTGGATTCTTTAAGACTACTGCATAGGTATGTGAAGCCTGGGACAATCCATTATGCCACAAACCAGCATTAGCCCTGAACATGTCAGAATCAACTAGAATATTGAACTTTAGTAGACATAATTCATTTACTTTTCGAGTAAGCACAGCAGTTTGTTTACCTGGCACTACAGGAACTTCATCAGGGTCAAAAATGACAAAACTGGGTAGGACAACTTTACATTCATCTCAGAGATCAAGACATCTAATCATGTCTCCAAAATTATCAATCATGTTTTGTCTATCTGTAGCACGTGTAGAAACTGCAGCTACAGTCCACATCAATTTGTTGGCTTCAAGTATCAAATCAGTGGTAAAAAAAAAAAAAAAAAAATATGGAACTGCATTCCAAATCAGTATTTTGCCTGTCATCGCAGTGTAAAATGAAACGATTAGACACAGACAGGAGAGCAAAGATATCCAAAATAAGAGACACAGACATATTCAAAATAAGAGTTCAGATTGATCGGACATTTTTACAAAAACAGGCTTATAACAGATCTTTGTAACATTTCACAATTTCTCAGGTAAAAAGGGCTTACTCATGTCATTTTAAGTGATGTCATTTTCAATTTTGCTCATAGTAAAAGTGTTAAGTTTCCTTACAATCTCGGCTCTAAGTTCCTGAGGAGCCTCAGCTTTATCAATAGAAGCCGTAATTCTCTCTACTCCTCTTTGTTTTTTTTTGTCATGGCTGGCCAGTTCAGCTTAAGAACTTTCACTAAAGGGTGTATCCTAGCAACCGTTTTATTCCTTATATTTATGAAGGTTTTTTATATTGCTCTCTCAGAACAAACTAAATGAAGTTGCTGTAGTATTTATGATCACAATTTTGTTCCAACTATTGAGTCAGCTCAAGACCCAATGCTATTTGCATTTGCAGATGATAGTGCTCAGAAATTCTCTTGGATGTTCAGAAATTAATGATTCTTCCCTTATCATGAAAGTGTATTCTATTCTAGAAAGAACCTTTGCTTGGTTCGATGCAAATCGCCTTTCACTAAATCTTCCTAAAACTTGTCTACCCCTTTTCCCAGATCAGGTACTTTTTTCCTTTGGTTCAAACTATTTCTACCATTCATGGTGATATAATTCGTCCCCCTGATAGACATGTTCGTTTCCAGGGTATTTTATTGGACGAAAATCTTTCTTTTACATCACTGTGCTGTCGTGAAACTTACGCTTTCTAGAAACCCAGGAGTTCTTTGGAAGCTTCGTCATTGTCTTTCTGGTTCAATAATAAAGATCCATTTTCTCTCGCTTGTTCAACCTTGTATGTACTACTGCCCAACAGTATGACTATGAAAATTCACATCTTTTACCTTTCGCGTTTTCAAAATATATAACTGAGCAATTAAATTAGTATCTGAGGTGACAGGCCAGCTCAGCGTCAATTTAATGGATGATCAATCCACACACATCTTTCTTTCTTCTTTTTTCATTTTCAAGTATTTTCATGGACTCCTCCCTAACTTCTTCAAACAATTATATCTTTTAAATTCTGAACTACTATAGGAATCTTGTGTTTCTTTTTCTTTCAGAAATGACATTGACATTTTCATTCATAAAACCAAGACCATAAGATCAGATTTTAATCCAGTTTTTTGTTGTGCCTCCATACGGAATTTCCTACCAGTTAAAATTTCTATCATTCTTATGAACGATTTTAAAAAGAGCTAACCGACCACCTCTTATGCCCTGACAGTTAGTTTTTCTTCTTTTTTCTTTTTAATCTTTATCTTTCCTTTTCAATTTGTTTCATTCATTTATTTGATTGGTATGGTAGTTTTGTTTTTATTTTTCTTTTTTTCATGCCCTTGTGTTTAATTTTAATGATATTTTTTAATCTTATGTTTAGTCTCCCTCTCCCACAGGCCAAAGAGCCTTTATGGGGGTCTAAAGTTTTGTAATTTTTTTACCTGTTTCCTTTAAATAAATAAATTGATTGATTGATCACAAATCATTTTTAGTTAAATTTGTGTGCAAAGCATTTACTTAATGCTCCCCCAAAATTCCTATTTAAAAAAATTTTTATTCATATTGAATTTAACTTCAATTTCTTCATGAGTAACTTGTTTTATACCCAAGTTAATGCTAATGAGGGAGGATTTTTTTTTAAAGTATTGTATGGCTGTGGGTTTTCTTTTAATATTTTATTTTAAAACCGCCTCCATGAGATAGTGTCTACTAATTGAAACTATTCACAATGTTTTTTGGTTCTACCACTTCTACAAAAATGGTTTTCCTATTAATGTGACAATCAAACAGTTCTGGTAACGAACTACAAGGAGCGACCTGGCTCAATTGTAACAAAAACTCTAAAAAAACAGAATTTTGATACCAATAGATATATAAAAAGAATTGGATTTTTATATTGATTTCAAACATATAAGTTTAATTAAGTTTAGTCTTACTTATCAGAGTTTATGAGCCTGAGGAAAATTTGTTTTATTTTTGAAAAAGGGAGAAACACCCCATCTAAGTCTGAGAATCGTAGTGAAAACCACATGATCAGATCCAACGTATCAGACAACCCTCATTGTAGAGGTTTCAAGCTTTTATATGCAGAAATGTGGATTTTTTTTTATTTTTGGCCAGAAGAGAGATCATGGATGCGTGTTTATTTGTTTTTTGTCCCCAGTGGTAATCGTAACGACCCAGTGGTCCTAGAATATCATGAGAGGACTCATTGTAACGAAAATTAAAAGTTTCAGTGCATTTTTTAGGTGACTAAAAAGATTGGAGGGCAACTAGACCCCCTCCCACGTTAAGTTTTTGTTCGCCATTTTGTTCATCATAGTTGAAAGGCCCAATAACTATGCCTTTGGATATAACATGAACCTCCTCCCTCACAGTCTCAGGGGAAAGGTCTGTAAGTTATATAAATTGCAACTATATATGCGTCCTCATATTTTATTCGATAAAAAATCCATTTTTTAATGAATGTCTTTTCTATTGCAGGACGTGAAAGATGAACCTTTGGATGAGCATTTGCACCTATAGTTGCCCCAAAAATGTCTTGGATAAATCAGCAGAAGATATTCTCCCCGGAAACTTATTTTGCAACAAAATTATAATAGTGTACAGATTCCTTTTCGAAAACGTTTCCATTGTCGCAACTTTCCACCTAAATCAACAATTGTTAGCTGGGTTACGAAGTTTAGAGAGCGTGGGACTGTAGTAGACTTATGTTTTAAAGCCACAGGGGGAACTTATTCAGGCAGGAAAAAGAGGAAAACATTGCTGCAGTGAGGGACTCAGTTGGACGCAGCCCTGCGAAATCAGTGCGTAACCGCAGCCAAGAACTCGGAATGACAAGGGAGGGCAAGGACATGCAAGGACTGCAAGGACAGAAGAAAACATTGCTGCAGTAAGGGACTCAGTAGGACACAGCCCTAAAAAATTAGTGCGTAGACACAGCCAAGAACTCGGAATGACAAGGGAGCCACTATGGCGTGTTCTTACACGCCATAGTGGCGTGTTCTTACACGCCATAGTGGCGTGTAACAGTAAGGGATAGTGTAGTCCCTCACTGCAGCAATATTTTCTTCTGTCCTTGCACTCTCTTTCCTGTCTGAATAAATTCTCCATGTGGCTTTAAAACATAAATCCACTACAGTCCCATACTCTCTGAACTCCGTAACTCAACTAACAATCGGTGATTTTGGTTGAGTTGCGACCATGGAAACGTTTTCGAAACTGAATCTGTACACTCTGGTATGATTTTGTCGCAAAATAAGACTCCAGGGAGAATATCTTCTGCTGATTGGTCCAAGAAACTTTTGGGGCAACTATAGCTGCAAATTATCATCCATAGATTCACCTTTCACGTCCTGCAACAAAAAGAACATTCGTTAAAAAATGGATTTCTTATAGAATAAAATATGGATATGCGTCTTTTTGGGTCACCCCATTACGTATACGTATAGTATTTGTTATTGGGAAACATGCATACATTTATGGTGGGAAGACGAAGTTCACGGAGAAACTTTGGGAAGGGAGGTTTCCAGGGGGTGAATTTTTCAGAGGAAATTATGCACTGGGGAAATTTGCCAGAATTCCTAGACAAAATTATTTTCATATTTCTTGCTTCTTTTTTTCCGTCTCAATTTTACACGTGGAGTTGTTCAGGGCAGTTGACTCGGGTAAATTTTTACCAGAATTGCATTGTCTTGAGGATATCCGTGGGGAGGGTATTTTTTCGTGGAGGTGGGGCCAGATTTCCTGGGACTATTTAAAAAACGATCGGAAATTAATTAAAAAAATAGAACATGAAGCTTCTTTAAAAGTACAAAAAAACTTTAGCGTAAAGTGTGAGGTGTTGAGGAGGAGGCAAAGCCGTCTCTATACGCAATAATTTTCTTCGTTTTAAGTCTTTATGCGGCTTGCTTTTTTAAGTTGCTAGTTAGAAAAAACTTGCTTTTTAAAATTAATAATCCGGAAGTGGTTGCCTGGTTTAGCCTCTTTTTTGTATGTGAATGTGTAAACCTTTTGCGCTTCTTTTGTAATTAGCCTGTAAGTATTTTCTTTTTTGTGGGAACTAGTCCAAAGATTTATCAAAACGTTTTTGTAATTTTTATGAAACGATTTCGTTTTGGCTTTTCTAGAAAAAAGAAATGTATTGTGGAGATTTTTCCATCATTGGTAAAAAAAAAGTACTTGAGTTGATATTTCAAGACAGTGTTTAGATCCATTACGGTATTAAATAAAAAAAACAAGTTTTTTTAACTGAAAGTAAGGAGCGACATTAAAACTTAAAACGAACAGAAATTACTTCGTATATGAAAGAGGCTGCTTCCTCATCAACGCCCCGCTCTATACGCTAAAGTTTGACTCTGTCTATCAATTCTTCTTTTTAAAACAGCAAAAAACTTTAGCGTAAAGAGCGGGGCGTTGATGAGGAAGCAGCCTCTTTCATATACGAAGTAATTTCTGTTCGTTTTAAGTTTTAATGTCGCTCCTTACTTTCAGTTAAAAAAACTTGTTTTTTTTATTTAATTTCGAAACGTTTTTGAATTAATACATATTTTGATTTTGGCTCTCCGCAGAGGAATAATTAAAACAAAATTTGCATTTTTTTTTTTTTTTTTTGGCTAAATGGCTTTCTCATAATTTTGATCGAATGATTTTGAGAAAAAAGAGCGGGGGAGGAGGCCTAGTTACTAAGATGTAACTGAACACAAATATTCCAACAAATGTAACAAAACACAGATGTTTTGTGGGTTACACACTGATGGTTTTGTAACACTGAGTTTTCAACAAAACAAGAGTAGTTACATACAAAGAATATTTACATAAAACACTAGTCTCCAAATGCTAATCAGCAGGACAATTATCTAAAAGGATGGAAACCAATTCACAGTAAAATAACATAGGTGAACCAAATAATTTATTATTGCAAGTAAGATTGCTGCTGTCTTCAAAAAACAATGCTCCTCTAACAATGCTCCTCTATCGCCATCTATATTAGAATTGATATATAACCGTACCTTACGAATTAATTTACGTCACGAACTGCTATGTTCGTGCATTTTCATTACTCATATGAAAGTGTTTGCCCCCTCGTTTATATCTCACTCTTTACATTAAATCTGAAAAATTTGTCCCAAATCCTTAAGAATCACCCCAGAATCACAAAGGCAGTAGATTAAATAGTTGAAATTATATTAATAATACTTGTGCGTAAAGACCGAGGTATTTAAAAGGAAATAATCCCCTTATAAACGTAATAATTTCTGTTCGTTTTGAGTTTTAATCCATTCGTTTTTGATGCTGATCCTTACTTTCAGTTGAAAAAAACTTTTTTTTTTTATTTAGTCATTGTTTGTTTTATAAATAATACAGGAAAATCCTGCGCCCCCTTCATAGAATTTCTCTTTCCCATGAAAAATACTTCCAAGGAAAGATCCTTCCACGTAGCTCCCACACATCAAACCCCCAACCAAAAATATCCCCCTGAAAATACTGTACACTTTTCAATAACCATTACTGTATGTAAACACTGGTCAAAGTTTTGAACTTGCAGCCCCTCCCAGGAGATTGCGGGGGAGTACGTCGTTCAGAAAGACATAATTATTATCTTTTTTGATTATGCTGAACAAAATGGCTATCTAAAAAATTTTGATATTTTGACTTTGGGATAAATATGAGCGTTGGAGGAAGCCTAGGTGCCCTCCAATTTTTTTGGTCACTTAAAAAGGACACTAGGTTAGGTTAGAACTTTAAGATTCAGTTAGAATGAGCTCTCTCGCAACGTTCTAGGACAGCTGGGTCGATACAATCACCCTTGGGGAAAAAAAACAAACAAATAAACAAGCACCTGTGATCGGTCTTCTGGCAAAAAGATACGAATTTCCACATTTTTGTAGATAGGAGCTTGAAACTTCTACGTTAGGATTCTCTGATACACTGAATCTGATGGTATGATTTTCGCAATAGCTTTTAATTGTTTTAAAAAGTAGAATTGTGGCAAAGGGTCAAACTTTAGCGTAAAGAGCGAGGGATTGCGGAGGGGACAACCCATTTCATATACGGAGTAATTTCTGTTCTTCTTAAGTTTTAATGTCGCTCCTTAGTTTCAGCTAAAAAAATTAGTTTTTTTTTATTTAATTTCTGAACGTTTTTGAATTAATTCATGTTTGGTTTTGGCTCTCCGCACATAAATTATTAAAATGAAATTTGTATATTAATTCTTTTTTGGCTAAATGGCTTTCTCTTAGTTTTGATCAGACGATTATAAGAAATAAGGGGCGGAGAAGGAGGCCTAGTTGCCCTCCAATTTTTCGGTTACTTAAAAAGGTAACTAGAACTTTTAACTTTTAACGAACGTTTCTATTAGTAAAAAATATACGTAACTTAAGAATTAACTTACGTAACAAACTTTCATAATCTTATATTTTTATTATGTATACGAGGAGGTTTGTACCCTCGTTAATACCTCGCTCTTTACAATAAATCGTAAGTTTTTTCCCAATTCTTTAAGAATGACCCCTGAATCAGAAAGGCCGTAGAATAAATAGTTGAAATTACTAAAAATACTTTGGCATAAAGAGCGAGGTATTTATCTCCTCCTAAATGCCTCGCTCTTTATGCTAAAGTATTTTTAGAACCCCTCATATGCGTAATAATCTCTGTTCGTTTTGAGTTTCAATGCTACTCCTTCCTTTCATTTGAAAAAACGTTTTCATGTTTGTTTTTCATTGTTTTCTTATAGTAATGCTAGAGAATCCTGCGCCTTTGTCATTTAATTTTTCTTCCCCCATGACAGATTCCTCCAAGGAAAGATCCTCCAAAATAGCCCCCTCTCCTCAGCCCCACCCCTAAACAAAATAAAATCCCCCCGAAAACGTCTGTACACTTCCCAATAACCATTACTATATGTAAACACTGGTCAAAGTTTGTAACTTGTAGCCCCTCCCCCAGCGATTGTTGGGGAGTAAGTCATCCCCAAAGACATAGTTATTAAGGTTTTCGACTATGCTGAACAAAATGGCTATCTCAAAATTTTGATCCGTTGACTTTGGGAAACAAATGAGCGTGGGAGGGGGCCTAGATGCCCTCCAATTTTTTTGGTCACTTAAAAAGGGCACTAGAACTTTTCATTTCCGTTAAAATGAGCCCTCTTGCGAGATACTAGGACCATTTGGTCGATACGATGACCCCTGGGAAAAAAAAAAAAAAAAAAAAAAAAAAAAAAAAAAAAAAAAAAAAAATAAACACGCACCCGTGATTTGTCTTCTGGCAAAAAATGCAAAATTCCACATTTTTGTAGATAGGAGCTTGAAACTTCTACAGTAGGGTTCTCTGATACGCTGAATCTGATGGTGTCATTTTCGTTAAGATCCGACGACTTTTAGGGGGTGTTTCCCCCTATTTTCCTAAATAAGGCAAATATTCCCAGGCTCGTAACTTTTGATGGGTAAGACTAAACTTGATGAAACTTATATATTTAAAATCAGCATTAAAATGCGATTCTTTTGATGTAGCTATTGATATCAAAATTCAATTTTTTAGAGTTTTGGTTACTATTGAGCCGGATCGCTCCTTACTACAGTTCGTTACCACGAACTGTTTGATTAAAGTTTTCGACTCGTCTAGTAGATCTTTAAAAAAAAAAAAACAAGCATTTTTGTTTGGCCAAATTTTTGGTTCCATAAGATGTGGAAATGTTGCGAATAACTATAAAAATTTAAATTATTCATGGCTGGTGCCATGACTACGGTTGTTTAGGAGACTTACTCAGGGAATGATCACTATCTATAAGGACTTTGTATTCACACTCATTTGGTACAGACTTGTAGGTACACTCGTAGGTGCAACTTTTTTTTTGTAAGAGGATTGTCAAGGGGGGAATGATGGTTGAAGTACCAAGGACAATAAAAATGAAATCTGGCTGTTTGGAATGATCAAGTCGAAATATTGGAAATACTGGAATGCTGTGGAAATGCTCGCTTCATTGGAAAATCTTTTATCGATGTCTTGTGCCATTACTTGCGGTGTTATGAAGCCTTACTGTGGACATGGCTAATGTCTATAAGAACTTTGTATTTACACTCGTTAGGCACAGATATACAACTCAGTTATTAGTGCAACTCTTGTTTTCGGTAAGGGGTTTTGTCAAGGAGACATAATCGTTGAAGTATCAAGGATAGTGAAAATGAAATCTCATTGTTTGAAATCGTTATCTTCTCTCTTTTAGAGTTAACAGATGGCTAATATTTGAATCTTTACCAGCAAAAAGTTTTATTGAACTTAACTAACTACTCTTTTATATTTTATGGTTCAAATGCGATTTTGTTTTGAAAAGTTCATAATCTTGAAATAAGCAAAGTAAAACCTTAGAAAATTAATATTTCTGGTATGGAAGATGTTTGTAAAAGAGAATATGTAAAAGAAGATATATGTGTAAAAGAAAGCGTTAATGATACAAATGTTATATTTTATGTCCTTGGCAAAAAAAGCTCAGTTTTTGCCTGGAAAGAAGGACTTTTTTTTTGCATTATAATATTTCATAAAATTTGTATATCTTCCAGAATGGTAGTACATCCAATAAAGCTTCGAGACCCACCATAAAAAAGGACAGTGAAGCCTGCCAAATATTATATTATAAATTAATCTAAAAAACATTAGAGATTTCAAAAATATGCGGACAGGACCCCTCCCCCTTCCCTTTGGCTGTATGTCTGCTTAGAACACTAATAGAAGCAATTATGGCTTTAATTTTTTCGTCCATTGGCGCCATACACCTCTTCAGGTAAAAAAATTCTACAAAATATGTAAAGAAAGTTAAAATTTTCCGAAAATGCACAACAATAAAAAGAATAAGAAAAAAAAAGTAAGAATATTCCCGATCAACCTTCAAAAAAGAATATGTTATATCCCCCTTTTTTGTGTGGATCGTTGTTTTTGTGTAGAAAACTAATTCTAAGGTTAGAATAAGTGAATTTAGGTGTATCTATTTATGGCCTTCAAATACCATAACATTGATTTACCTGTACAATTCCAGATTCTATAGAAAGCGAAAAAGGTGAAAGTATCTGGGGAATAATTGGTAGACGTAAGGTAACACCCATTAAAGAAGAAGAAGAAGATGATGAGTATGATGATTATGATGAAGACTATCATCGTGCAAGTAGATTGCCAACACGATTGTCAGATATGCCAAAGTTCAATTGCTATTCTTGTAACCCACCCGATTGTGAGGATCTCACTGAATGCCAAGGAGCATATAAAGTAAGCAGATAATTTGTTATAAGTGAGTCATGAAGGCTCGGTTTCTTTTTAAAAATTTACGATTGGAGTATATAAGGGGCTTCATATTTCAAGGAATCAATTACAAGCATATCCAGATTCTAGTTTTAAAGGAAACAAAGTAACAATAACAATTCTTTACGGTTTTTGAGGAAAAGAGAAGAAAATGCAAGTTTAACTAACCGTCCTACTCCATAGGAGAATACTCCAATAGGAGAATAAAATGAAAGAAATTTAATCGTTTAATTTCCTGATATTTAAAGCCTTAAATCTGTGTTTCAAGCATCGGACTTTGATATTTCGGTAGAAATTCTAAGAAATTAACTTTCTATTCCGAAGTAGTAGTTTTCCCTGAATATATGTAAAATGATACAATCTAATTTTTTTTACGAGGAGAGGGAAGGGAAGTTTTGAGTACTTTTTTTTGGAATCTAATTTAGATTTTTTTTTTGTAAAACTGTGGGTTTCTCAAATTCATGGTTATGTGTAGGTATATAGAAGTCGCTGATGGCAGGGGTCAGGTTCTGAAGCGCTGGCCCTCTGAAAAACGGAGTACGATTTACTAGAAGTTTTCCAGAGAAATTTCCTACGGATTGTTTTGGGTACCCAACTGACTGACCTTATCTTAAACAGTAAGCTGTAAAAAAATGCGGTTTAATCTCGCTTTCTATGGCTATAAATGGAATTAAGATTGAGATGGTTAAGGACACGTTCTGTGGATGAAGCAGGACATGTTGCCAAGATTGTCCTTATTAGTCAACGATCAGGGTCAAACGATAAAAAGGTCCTTACCGAGTGAAGTGGGAGAATTTTGTAAGGAAGGATTAAAGGGAATGGGAACATACTGGGAGGGTATAAAGAAGGAGGCTTTGGATAGATTGGGATGGAGGAGGAGTCTGCGTATCTATGATGGCCTCATATGACTTAGTGATGCAGTGAGTTGGTATTAGTAGCAGTATATAGAAGTTGGTACTAGGCACGGATGTAGAAAATTATCTTGCCAAATTTGTTATGTGAATACTGTTTTCTTTATAAAGAGGGGTTAAATATGTTTAGAATAATGTGGAATCTTAAACACACGTTTTGATCTTGTTTTCTCGTTGTACTCCTTTGTCAATGCGAATGATAATTAACTAGTTAGAATATAGTTTTGACTAGCTCCCCTTCTTGTCTCTCGGCTTTGTGAGCTAGCTGTATTTTTAAGGCCTTCATGTCGTGTGAAGTCTATCTGAGCGTGGCTTAAAGCTGGCTGAGGAGATTCAGGTCCTGTTGAGGAGGGGCGTGACTTTTGTCCCTTTTTCGACGGAGCCAGGTCCAAGGTTATTTTCCTTTTGGCGGAGGAGAAGAGCCGCCCAGATTTTCTGGGTGAAAGGGTTTGAAAAGCCTGTATTTTTTGTCCGAACTTTACAAAAATGTGGAATTTCATGTGTATTTGGTCTTTTGATGTTTTCTGAGTTGGCTAGATGGATGGTACCGTACTTCATCCTTCGGTTTTTAGTCATTTGTTTTGCTATCTAAGCTCAATAGTGAAAAACTTACTAATTCATGGAGTTGGGGTCTTTTTAAGGTTTATGAGACGCCCCCAATCCTTAATAAGAATGCCTTGAATATTTGCTTCTGTTGTTTTTAAGCCTTCCCTGGGGGTTGCCCTATGTGCACTGATGATTATTTCGTTTTGTTCTAGTGTTGGAAGTCAAGAGTACGAGAAGTATCTGGAGATGAGCAGGTCGCCCGAGGTTGCACAACCAATGCTGATCAAGTTGCTTTTTATTGCGCTCCTGGAGAGACTGAAAGTGCTCAAGCTTTTCAGAAAGAAGGAGCTCTGTATAAGATTGAGTGCTGCAGTGAAGAATTTTGCAATAACGGAACTTTTCCTGAATTGCCTGTTGCAACGTTTATAGGTGAAGTTTTTCAAAATTTTTTATGGTGATAAATGCTCTAACATCATGTAACTTATCTATTGACCATCGTAGCTCATTGGTCAGGTCTTCCTTCGAGCTTTTAAGAAAATGCTGGCTTGATTGCAAAGGACGGCGAAATTTTTTGTGAAAAGATTTTTATTTCTTGTGATAATGAACATTCTAATTATTTAAATCTAATATTAAAATATTCAATCAAAAATGATAAGAGATTAGAACTACCTGGAATGACACATAATATAAAGCATGTAGATACAATTGTAGAAATTTCCAATAAATTTGACAAAGATCCAATCTGAAAGAAAAAAACTTTATATCAAAAATTTGCATAGAGGTTGTTTATGATAATAACTATGAGCTCCGCTTTCTTTCCATAATTTCTACAAAGAAGAAAATTGACACACAAAAATAATAACTGACTTGAGTAGTTTAGCTGCACCAGACTAGCTGCACCAAGGTAGTCTTGAAGGCTCCTCTGACTATTTAAAATATGACGTGGCGAGAGCAAAATACTTTAAGAACAGATGCGTTTGACTTCGCACATCGATTCCGAACGATCTTCCTGAGGACGTTCTCTTTCAAACTTCGATCTGATGACTGCTTAAAAAAAGATTTAACATACAATTACAACCTCATGATGATGAAATGCGATTTGAAATTATATTCCTGTTCTCTCTAAATTGTTATCTGTTGACTCTTTTAAAAGAAAAATTAACATTCATCAACAAATTTGCGATGAAACAATGGAATTTGGAACAATTTTCCTAAAGACTTTCTATCAAAAACTGTAATCTGTTGAATGCTTCAAAAGAAAATTTAACATTCATTAATAGCTTCGTTATGAAGCAATGGAATTTGGAAGAATTTTCCTAAAAACTTTCTATCTTTCCTAATAACTTTCTAAACTTTCCTAATAACTTTCTATCTAAAACTTTAATTTGTTGACAGCTTCAAAAGAAAATTTAACATTCATTAACAACTTCGTTATAAAGCAATGGAATTTGGAACAATTTTCCTAAAAACTTTCTATCTTTCCTAATAACTTTCTAAACTTTCCTAATAACTTTTTATCTAAAACTTTAATTTGTTGACAGCTTCAAAAGAAAATTTAACATTCACTAACAACTTCGTTATGAAGCAATGGAATTTGGAACAATTTTCCTAATAACTTTCTATCTTTCCTAATAACTTTCTAAACTTTCCTAATAACTTTTTATCTAAAACTTTAATTTGTTGACAGCTTCAAAAGAAAATTTAACATTCATTAACAACTTCGTTATGAAGCAATGGAATTTGGAACAATTTTCCTAATAACTTTCTATCTTTCCTAATAACTTTCTAAACTTTCCTAATAACTTTTTATCTAAAACTTTAATTTGTTGACAGCTTCAAAAGAAAATTTAACATTCATTAACAACTTCGTTATGAAGCAATGGAATTTGGAACAATTTTCCTAAAAACTTTCTATCTTTCCTAATAACTTTCTAAACTTTCCTAATAACTTTCTATCTAAAACTTTAATTTGTTGACAGCTTCAAAAGAAAATTTAACATTCATTAACAACTTCGTTATGAAGCAATGGAATTTGGAACAATTTTCCTAAAAACTTTCTATCTTTCCTAATAACTTTCTAAACTTTCCTAATAACTTTCTATCTAAAACTTTAATTTGTTGACAGCTTCAAAAGAAAATTTAACATTCATTAACAACTTCGTTATGAAGCAATGGAATTTGGAACAATTTTCCTAATAACTTTCTATCTTTCCTAATAAATTTCTAAACTTTCCTAATAACTTTATATCTAAAACTTTAATTTGTTGACAGCTTCAAAAGAAAATTTAATATACATTTACAACCTCTTGATGAAGCAAAGTAAAAAACTAGTTTTTTTTAATCTACTAGAAAGTACCTAGTGTCGCAAACGTAGGAATATATACAATCAGCCTATTTCAAGTCAAATGTAAATAGGTGAATAAATATAGAAACACTTTATTTTATTTATACAATAGCTACAGGGTGACTCTTCCTCCGTTTTTTTTTCTATTATGCTACGTCCTATTTTTCAAACAGTTTTGTGCTAACGGACTGTAAGTAAGGAGTGACGCGGCTCAATAGCAACCGAAACTCTAAGAAACGGAGTTTTGATACCGATAGATATGTCAAAAGAATCGGCTTATCATGCTGACTTCAAATATATAAATTTCATAATGCTTAGTGTTACATGTCACATGTTATGAGCCTGAGGAAATTAGCTTGGTTTTCCAAAATGGGGAAAATACCCCTACAAGTCCAAGAATCTTAATGAAAATCACACCATAGATTCAGCGTATCGGAAAACCTTTTTCAGAGGTTTCAACCTCCTATCTACAAAGATGTGGGATTTTATATATTTTGCCAGAAGAAAGATCACAGATGCGTGTTTATTGTTTTTTTTTTTTTGTTGGTTTTTTATTTTGTTTGTTTGTTTTTCCCACGGGTGATTGTATCGACACAGTGCTCCTAGAATAATGGTAGAGGGCTTATTCCAAATGAAATTAAAAGTTATAATGCTCTTTTTAAGTGATCAAAAAGATTGGAGGACAACTAGGCCCCCTCTCCCGTCCGTTCTTTCCTAAAATTTTGAGGTAGCCATTTTGTTTATCATAGTTGAAAGACCCCTAAAACCAAGCCTTTGAATATAGCATGTCCCCCAAAGCTCCAGGGAAAGGTCTAAGTTATAATATTTGCATTTTATAACTCACCCATAACATTTTTGGGTGAGGGGTCAAATTTTCTACTGCGGTTTTTTCACGGTTGGAATTTTTTTTATGGGGAGAGAAGTTTTCAGGTAAATTTGTCAGGAGAAATTGGGGGTATTTGCCAGAATTCCTATGCAAAATTCTATTCATATATCTTACTTTCTCTTTTCTGTCTCAATTTTACACGTAGGAACTATTAAGGGTATTTACCAGGGGTAAATTTTCACCGGGATTAAATTGTCTAGAGGATATTTCCGTGGGGAGGGGGATTTCCCCGTGGATGTAAGGCCAGATTTCCAGGCATTATTCACAAAAAACGATCAGGAGTTAAAAAAAAATCAATTTAAAGTAAGGAGCAACATTAAAACTTAAAACGAACAGAAATTGTGGCGTGTATGAAGGGGGTTGCCCGCTCATCAACACCTCGCCCTTAACGCTGAAGTTTGAATTTTGTCCCAATTCTTTACGAACGACTCCTGAAACACAAGGGCCGTTTAATTAGAACAATACGAAGTTTTTTTTTTTTAAATGTACTGAAAAACTTTAGCGTAAAGAGCGAGGTGTTGAAGAGTGGGCAACTTTCTTCATGTACGTTATAATTTCTGGTCGCTTTAAGTTTTAATGTTACTCCTTACTTTCAGTTGAAAAAACTGGTTTTTTTTTTTAATTTAACATTGAGAAAGATTTTTTCCTCAAAATTTTTGAATTTTTTCTGGCTCTTTTTCCTAGTCGTAGCTTTGTTAAGTCATTGTTTGATCAGTTTCTCACTTATTTTTTATATATTTTATTTCTATCCTTTCCGTCATTTTCATTTCTGTTTTCTTAAAAAAGAAAAAGAAAACGGAAATTAGAGAAATGAGTTCCAGAAAACCAATTCAGAGCTAAGAGCCTTCATCAAAGTGACATTGAAGGGCTGTGTCGGCATAACATGAAATTGGAGATCCTTCTCACATTTTTGTAATTCCTCATTTGTAGTTAGTAGTTGTTATGAAAGTACCAAAAGTGGTGCTACTCCTCTGTCTTTGTACCGTTCTCTTAACAGGTACTCTAGGAACTCAGACTTCTAAGAAACAACATACTTCAGATAAACTACAATCTTATGTATAAAATTAAATAAAAAGTATTTGAAATATATAATGCTAATGTAAAAAAAATAGTTTATAAAGTTTTGTGGGCTCAGTTTTGAAAAAATCATCTTATACGAATTACGATTTCTAAAATTTCAAGGGGAGCACTAATTCCTGGAAATATAGTGGAAAGCGGGTGATGTGTTTGTCCAAATTTAGAGGGAGGGGGAAATAATTTTTGTTTTGTTTTATTGTTCTTTAATGAAAATGCTAAAACAAATACCTTTTGAATTAAAATACCAGAAATATATTATTTTTAATCTAGGGGACGGGGACAGGGGATTTCAGTTCTAATATTAAACTGCAACAGTGCATTTGTATTTATTTTCTATTTCGTAAAAAAAGAGAATGCTGTAAGGGGTTTTCTAAATGCACATTGTGACCTGCTATTACCCGTGTTATGGTCATCCTTTCTATCGCCTACGGTTTCTACGTATACTCAATTGTTGGCCCCTTTTTTTTGGGGGGGGGATTCTGTTTTGCAATTTTTGTCTTATCTTTCTCTTCTGCTGTCCTTGTGTCTATTGGCCTATGTAAACCATTTTTTTCTTGCGTGGACTTTATTTTCGACGGTTTTTGCTGGAATATGCCTTGGAAACTACTGTTGCCCTCACTGGAGGATCCAAGGGGGGCCGGGGTTCTGATGCCCTCTTTCTCTGTTTTTTTTTCTTTTCTCACTCATTTCTAGAATAATAATAATAACAATAATTTATTTTTACCCTCTGCATACAACACAAATGTACTAAAGAGGAGCATAAAAAAATAAAAACAAAAAGGGCAAAAAAAAAAAAACAAAAAAACGCACAATTCCTGACAACTTCAGACACTTTAGAACATTTCTTTTTAAAAGTAGCTCCTTATCGAAAATTTTGTAATTCTAATGAAGTGTTATGGGAAATGCAGGTACTTGAGCTGTCTGTCCCCAGCAGTTTATGACCTCTTGGCCGGCCAGTACTGATACGGCTCTTCAAACTCACTCACGCTCCCTTCTGCACATTACATAAACATAACTGAATTAACCCTTTATCCATTGTATTCATCATGCTCTAGTATATGGATTAAACATCATAAGTTTTCACTGCTGGTGACGCTAGGCACTTGATAGAACGCAAATCAGAGGAAAATCGATAATTTGTCGAAAGTTTGTCAATTTGGTCAATTATTGGCACCTTTGTCACATTGTCCCCCCGTCCAAGATTTTGCTCTAGATGCGCCCCCGGCTTTCCTTCTTTGAAGGACATTTAATAAGACGTGTAAAGAATATGAAATAATCTGGAATACATTTAGTTATATATTTAATTGTTTTTATATTGAAAATTACTTTTAAATTGAAAATGTATTTCGGGAAAAGAAAAAAAAGACGAATTTTTTGAAAATATTACATTTTGAGTGAATGAATAGAAAAATGACTGATTGTATTAAAACTAACAAGCATATAATTATAACAAGGAAAAAAAATAATGAGGAGTGAATGAAAATTGCCCCCCCCCCTCCAGCATAAAATCTAGGTCATGTCCGGTTCTTGCAGTTCTACTTAGCTTCACCTATGCTCATGCTATCACTGTCCTTGGTATTTAAAAATAAAACTAGTGAAATAGTGTTTTCCACCAGCTAATTTTTGGGTGCTTGAGTGCTCTTTTTCTTGATGGCTAGTTATAAAATAATATTGTTTCTTCGAAACTGACTTGTGCTACCTTAAGTATGTTTATTCTCGTTGATTTTATCATTTGCATTATCATATCTTTAGCAGGGTTGTCAAATGATATTGACTAAGGTGTTTTTTTTTAGTCAAATAAAATTTTTGGTTTTCGGGTATGAATGACCCATAATAGTCCTGGTTTACAAAACAAATATTTTGATATAGCTAAAGGAAAGATTTCGGAAATTTATAGCTTTCGGGTATGAGTAGACCCATAGGCTAAGGGTTCTTAGCCGCGTAAAATATTTTTATGATAATTGAAGGAAATATCTTGGAAATTTCTTGTTTTTGGTAAGAACAGTCTCATAATGGTCTCGGGTCGTGTTTTTTTTTTTTTTTTTTTTTTTAATTTGGCATCCTTGGTACTTTTATTACTCAGATTCTAAGATGCATTTGGGGCTTAAAAAATGTTTTCATGCCCTTGACTCTTCAAAACCTCTTATGCTTCTACTTCTGGTGCATGGTGTTTCTGTATTTTTGACATTTGTTCCCAAATAGTTTGACTATCATTCTTTTCAGATTTTTACGAGGAAGAAATTGGCGTGAAACACTATGTCCTCCTTGCGCTGGCAGTAATATGTCCTGTTGCTATTGCATTGCTGATTTTTGGTGTGGCGTTTGGGGCTATGCGTCAAAGACATCGCCAGCGAATATCTAGATTGCTTTTATTGGCTGGTGCTCCTGATGACTTTTCATACAAGGACGACATTAAGGCTACTGCTGCTGGCGACAGTACATTAAGGGTATTACTTTAAATTAATTGTTACTTGAAATTATTTTCTTTTTTATATAATTGGCATAAAAGCGCTCATTATGAATTGGACACTTAAATAGGTATTGTATTTTGCTAACGACTTTTCTCAACTATAAAAGTCATTGTCTTGTCCCTGTGGTAGCTGGGATCAAACAGTAAGCCACAGCATTCTACATACAGCCACAGCATATCAACTGCAATCGATTAATCTAATATAATGCCATTGATGGTGGCATACATCATTCATGCATTTATGTATTGTTTTTTTTTGTTTTGCTTCAAGGGTTAAATAAAGTTTTTCTTCTTTTTAAATGCTGTTTGGCAAGAAGAAGGGCTTGAAAGATATAGTTATTATTATACTGTAGCCTGCTCATTTCATGATCCAGCATAAATAAACACATCTTAAACAACTTCAAGGTTCCTGTCAAAGTAACTTAGGAAAAAGTATTTAATATGTCTTCAGACACTTGAGGATGGTGTGCCAACCTCAATTTAACCTATGGATTCCCGAAGTTTTTTAACTTAAAAAAGTTGTAATTAAGTCAACTAAAAGGGCTTGGGAGAGTAGTGAAGAAGGTAATATGCCAAATTGTTAAACTTAGTTTGAAATTATCGAAAGCTACCAACAAAACAGACGTTTGACAGTTAATGTTAAGGTGACTAAGTCGCTAAGGCTCAAACGTACTTAGTAGGATTGGCTCTAGCAAACACTACTACAAATACAAAATATAAGCTAAAGTCAGAAGAAGAAATACATGTGCATATGCACTTTGCGTCGCATCAACTGCTCATTTCATGATCTAGCATTACTAATTGGTAAACGTCACACGACAAACATAAAAAAGGAAAACCGTGCTGTGTACCGTCTTGTTAAGATCAAAGAAATTTTGTCTGTCCCTCTCTTCCCAATGAAAGAAAAAATCAATGTCACTAATTACGTAGGACCTTATTTGACAAACCAGGGTGCAGAATCCCGGGTGCATACCCTCTACATAACGTTTTGCGCCAAGATAGTAACCCTGCAAGTCTGTAAAAAGAAAAAAAGTTTTCAGTGATGACATTTTTATACGTCGACTTCCTTTATCGTACCAAAATTTTATGATCATAGATCAGACACGTACGCAGAGCTGTAGTGTAGCTTCGCCAAAATCCTGGGGGGGGAGGGGCAAAGCTTGAGCAAAAATTCCCAAATCAAGGGAAAATGACAGTGAAGACTGAAAATTAGCCATACTAAACCATAAAGGTGAAGGTATAACAATATTAAACCATATAGTTTTAGTTAAACCATATATTGAAACCATTAAACCTTAAAGGTGAAGGTATACTAAGAAAACTAACCTGTTTTTGCGGATGCTTGAATTGTGCAGGCTTATCTTAGTTTTCAGAAGATTTTTGAAGAAACTAAATTTCTGCTGGGAGAAGGGTTAAAGTGAAGTCTGGGAGGGGTACTTTCCCCCTGCACCATAGAAAATTACACCTCTTAGGCAGATCCATGTTTGGGGTTGAGAGAGGGGTGCTTTTCAAACTAGAATCTAAAAAAAGTCTCTGAACACTTTTCAAATTTAAATAACTATGCGTGAATTGTGGCCCTGACACTCACCCTCATATTTCCCTGATTTTTCGCGAAAACTTTAGAACCACCTGGATTAAAAATCGAACTAATTTTCCGTGTGGCCCTGAGACTCACCCTCGTATTTCCCTGATTTTTCGCGAAAACTTTAGAACTACCTGGATCAAAAATCAAACTAATTTTCCGTTGGCCTGTTGTTCCTCATTGAAAATTGTAATTAATGAATAAACGTCTGAATATTCGTCCAACCTTGCTACAGCGGTTCGACTACAGCGAGTCGAACCCTAGTCTTCCGTATTGCCAAGCAGAGCATCAATCCACTGCGCTACAACAGTTTGTGTAATTAATTAATCTTCTTTTTAAAGGAGATTTTTGAACATTCGGTATCATCTGGTAGCGGATCTGGAGCACCATTGTTAATACAGAGGACTCTGGGGAAACAAATTAGCCTCAACGAGTGTGTTGGCAAAGGACGTTATGGTGAGGTATGGAGAGGTCGGTGGAATGGAGAAAGTGTGGCTGTCAAAATATTTTTCTCAAAAGATGAAGCATCTTGGAATCGAGAAACAGAGGTCTATAGGTAAACAATTTGA
>NC_088868.1:2715130-2737961 GCF_032884065.1 Artemia franciscana
CTTTATTTTCCCTATGATACCCCATTTATCTTCTAACATAAAAGTTCTAACTATAGCATTTTATTTATAACATAACATAATAATATTATTTTACTAAAAATAAACGCTAACAGCAACCAGCAATCATATCTGATATTACTCTCTAAAAGTATTAATTAACAAGCAGTTGCATGCCAAATTAAATCAACAATCAAGTAATCGATTTTACCCTCTGCATCTCAATTATTTGGAAAAATGTAAATACTTTGTAAAAATGTTTATAATATAAGGGTTTCCTGTGAAAAATAACTTGAAACCACCCAGGTAGATATAAATTTTGGTAGGAATTAAATTTTAGTGATCAATTTCTGCTATTTGGGTCGTACAGTCGAGATCATATCTTTGCATAATAAAGAAGGAAGGAGACAGGCTGGGTAGAATTCCTTTAATGCAGATATTTACCTAAGCTGGTTGTTCAAGTTAAAACATGATTAATATAAATTTCAAATTGTGTCCTTTGACAGTTTATGCAGTTGCACAGTTTTCTTCTAGATCGAACTTCTTTTTTGTTGTATTTAAAGAAAACATACCTCATAATATTCAACTTTCTTGTTTGTCCTTCTCTCTTTTCCTTTTTCTTTCTTTTTTTTCTCTTTTGTCATTATTTTCTATTTTTTGCCACTGTTTTGTGTGTTACTATATAAATTTTGCAAGATTTAAGTATTCATGCATTTTCATTAAAGTTTGAAAGCCTGAAATTCAGGCCTGAAGCTTGATTCCTATTAAGCAATCCAAAATGCTCTGTGAATTAGGGTATCGCTTCCAAATATGTCTGTGATCGTTGGTACCGTATATAACCCTCCAACTTGCCAGATTTCCTTGAAAGTCATGAAGTCTCTCTTTAAAACATTCGTGGCAAGTACGTTAAATCTGCTAATATCATCCATGGCGACTTCAACGTGCCTCATAGCATTTTGCTTTGAAGCAAAAAATACTTTCAATGTGGGATGATAAGTATATGATCTATCTCTCTCTTAAGGTCTGGCTCAACTTGTCGACTTTGACACGGATAACGACCCAAATGGATTATCTTGTCTTATCCTTTTCCTTACAAATCACTCCAGCTCGTTGAAAGTAGAAGCTCAAGCTTTCAAAGTGACTATGTTGTCGTCATTGTAGGTGAAAACCTTCGTATTCCACCTCTAATAAAGTTTGAGCACCTAATCTAGTTATACAAATGGGTTTATTTTGGATGGTTTAAGAAACTCTTTGTTCTCGGTGGCGGAGACCCTTTCTCCTCAAAAAGCTAAAGCAAGCTAGAAATAAGTGCCAGCAGGTGACAATCGACTCTGTTGAAAAACATATTCCCTCAAAGTCGATCCAGGAGTCCAGCAAAGACAAACATTCTGTCAACACCCAGTTTAAGAAGCTATCAGATTTAAAGCAATAGACACAAAAGCAAAGACTGCTTTCAAATACCCAAGAAAATGGGATTGCAATTAACGACAATCGCAGGAATGCAGTTCTTGTAGTTTGGCAGTCCTGGTTTCTGCTTAAGGAGAAACTTGCCCCCAAGGTTCAACATGCTTCGGCAAAAAGTTGATGGAGAATTTTTAAGTACGCCCCTACTGTCATCCATGGGATACTCAATTCCAATTCTAGATATTAACAAGCCCGTTGTACAAGATATCCAGGAAAAAGTTGGAGGTCTTGCTATGGCCATTACTGAATTCTCAAATCTAGATAAAGATGCAAGAGAAGCATTGAATTTCTCGGAGAGAGCCTTTACTGTCTTGGATGGTGTCAATATTCTGCTCCAAAGATATTTCGTATTTTACAACAACTTGATGAGACCAAAGCCAAACGTTCTGATATTATACCGAAGGTTGTCCTACAGATTCTAAAGCGCCAAAATAGTGTTACAATTTGCATTGCTTTTTTTAATTTACTTTCATTCTGAATATGTCCCAGAGACATAAAGATCCAACAATATTACACCTTCTCTAAAGCCAGATGGTGATCTAATAACCGTGAGGTCATTTAGAAGTATGAAACTCCCATAATGAGCTGGTAAATAGTTGCAAACTTCTTACATAGAACAGTTCATCAGTTCCTAGAATCAAATGACCTCCTAGGTGATTACCAATATGGATTCTGGAGGAATTACTAACCATTAGATTTCAAAATTGCGCAGCATAAGGATTATATTGAACTAATGGAAACCAATTACGACATTTGACTCTTTTCATTCAACACTATCAAAGCTTTCTACAGAGTATGGCACCTGACCTGCTAAAGAAAGTCTATGCTTAAGATATTTGTGGATGCTTGCTTTTAAGAACTTTTCTCTTAGATCGGTTACTACGGGTTTTTCTAGACGGTTTTTTCTCAAGAGTATACTGTGAAGGTGGAGTTTCTCCAAGACAGCGTCTTGGGACATTTACTTTTCCTTATCTACATAAAAGACATGAGAGACGACCTTTCGGGCCTCTACAACGCTTTGCCGACGGTAATACGAAAAACTCAGCCATCTTTAAGTCGGAAGACCTAAGACAAGCCTCCTATTCCCTACAGATGTATCTTTATGAAATTGAAAAGTGATCTGATACAAGGATGATCAACTTTAATGTGTTGAAAACAAATGAATATCCTGTTCACCAATTAAAGGTGCAACGTGAACGGCCAAGATTAACTTTTAAAAATAAAATGTGAAACTATAAAGAGACTCGATGGGATTCATCTACTTTAGATTAATTTGTCCAATGATCTATCTTCGAATAAATATCTTGAACTGATTAGAACCTCTTCCGCAACAAATCTCAGAGTGACTTTTTGCTACATAACTCGTCTTCTATCCATACCAAATATCCCACTTTAGAAGTTCTGCATCAGATCTTGAGCTAAAACAGAACGTGCACTAAATGTTGATAGCCCTAAAGCCCTGTTAGTACAACTCCAGAATCAAACAGTTCGTGGTAACGAACTGTAGTAAGGAGCGATCCGGCTCAATAGTAACCAAAACTCTAAAAAATTGAATTTTGATATCAATAGCCACATCAAAAGAATCGCATTTTAATGCTGATTTTAAATATATAAGTTTCATCAAGTTTAGTCATACCCATCAAAAGTTACGAGCCTGAGAAAATTTGCCTTGTTTAGGAAAATAGGGCGAAACACCCTCTAAAAGTCGTAGGATCTTAACGAAAACGATACCATCAGATTCAGCGTATCAGAGAACCCTACTGTAGAAGTTTCAAGCTCCTATCTACAAAAATGTGGAATTTTGTATTTTTTGCCAGAAGACAAATCACGGGTGCGTGTTTATTTGTTTGTTTGTTTTTTGTTTTTTTTGTTTTTTTTTCTTTTCCCCAGGGGTCATCGTATCGACCAAGTGGTCCTAGAATGTCGCAAGAGGGCTCATTCTAACGGAAATGAAAAGTTCTAGTGCCCTTTTTAAGTGACCAAAAAAATTGGAGGGCATCTAGGCCCCCTCCCACTCTCATTTTTTTCCCAAAGTCAACGGATCAAAATTTTGAGATAGCCATTTTGTTCAACATAGTCGAAAACCATAATAACTATGTCTTTGGGGATGACATACTCCCCCACAGTCCCTGGGGTAGGGGCTGCAAGTTACAAACTTCGACCAGTGTTTACATATAATAATGGTTATTGGGAAGTGTACAGACGTTTTCAGGGGGATTTTTTTGGTTTTTGGGGTAGGGTTGAGGGGAGGGGGCTATGTGGGAGGATCTTTCCTTGGAGAAATATGTCATTGGGGAAGAAAAATTCAATGAAAAGGGCGCAGGGCGCAGGACGAATCTGGTCAAGTTAGAAAAAAACGTCAAATTCAGAGCTTAATATACAATGCTGGGTGTTTGGAGCCTCTCTATTATGGAGTATAATTTGAAAATAACACAACTATACGAGGGATAAAACATATATACCACAACCATAACTCAACTAACGAAAGAAATGCTAAGAGATAACAAAACTATAAAGCGAAAACAGGTGAAAACTAACGGGAAAATAAACGAACTAAGAGGTGGAAGGGGCCCGAAGAAAAAATATAATCCTTTTCTAATTTCGAGCCTAACTTCCGCAAAGAAGTAATAATGTCAGAAGCCCCGAAATACCGAATTATTTTCTTTTTCCTATAAGACCGGGGTAAATGAAACAGAAACTTACAATAGCGGAAATATAATATACACAATTCAGCCAGATCTTGTCTTTTTTTCAGGATAGGTGAAATACCATATAGGAAAAGTATTGAGTGGTCGCCAAAACTAGTGTATAGCAATCGAAAAGCAAGCGCTTTTAGATAATAATGACCACGATTAGCTACTATTCTACTATAACCCGCTTTAAGTTTTTTTTAATATGCCGTACAATATTGATCCTAAAAGCTAGTAGATTCCAATAAATATGAATGCTTGACCGCCGCAAATCAGAGACACAATGGATGGAGAAGTTAGAACGCGGATTTCAAATGGGCATAGACTTTGCATTAAAGACTAGGTACTCACACTTATCAATATTCAATGACAGACTAACAGTTTTGAAATGTTTTGAAATAGATGATACGGAATTCGAGAGGCTAGATCTAGAACGGCTAGATCTAGAAGTATATCATCCGCATATGCAATACAAGAGACATTTACCAAATTACAAAAAAGAAAGGGCAAAATTTTGTATAACACACTGCGGATACAAATACTGAAAAGATACGGTGAAAGAACACCACCTTGACGCACTTCCGAGCGGGTTGGAATGTTCCCATAACAATTAGAGTGAAACTTAACCGAATGTGGGAATTACTATACCAAAACTTAAGAACCTGAACGACAAAACGTTGACTCCTGAACTGACAAGGGAAAACATAACTTGAGAATGATAAATACTGTCAAAAGCTTTAGACAGGTTCAGGGTACAAAAATGGACCTAGCGATTTTACTGTGTATTAGCTTTCTACTTTTTTCAAATGTTACCGCTAAATATCTGTAAAATTAGCAGACACGAATTTCCTTGAATTTTCTTTCGAATCCGATTTGCACTGAATCTCTCTTCCACTTCCAGTTGCATGCCGACTCTGTATCAAACAGTTCGTGGTAACGAACTGTAGTAAGGAGCGACCCGGCTAAGTAGTAAACAAAACTCTAAAAAACGGAGTTTTGATGCTAAAAGATACATCAAAATAATCGGCTTTTAATGCTGATTTTAAATATATAAGTTTCATCAAATTTAGTCTTTGTCATCAAATTTTATGAGCCTGAGAAAATTTGCCTTAATTCGTTTAATAGGGGGAAACACCCTCAAAAAGTCGCATAATCTTAACGAAAATCACACCATCGCATTCAGCGTATCAGAGAACCCTGTAGCGAAAATTTCAAGCTCCTATCTACAAAAATGTGGAATTTCATATTTTTGCCCAAAAGACACATCACGGGTGCGTGTTTATTTTTTTATTTATTTTTTTTCCCCAGGGGTCATCGTATCAACCAAGTGGTCCTAGAATGTCGATAGATGGCTCATTCTAACGTAATTGAAAAGTTCTATTGCCCTTTTTAAGTGACCAAAAAAATTGGAGGGCACCTAGGCCCTCTCCCACGCTTATTTTTATCCCAAAGTCAAAATATCAAAATTTTGAGAGAGCCATTTTGTTCAACATAATCAGAAAAGATAAAAACTATGTCTTCCTGGGCGACGTACTCCCCCCACAATCTCCTGGGAGGGGCTGCAAGTTCAAAACTTTGACCAGTTTTTACATACAGTAGTGGTTATTGGAAAGTGTATAGACATTTTCATGGGGATATTTTCGGTTGGGGGGCTGATGTGTGGGAGTTACGCGGAAGGATCTTTCCTTGGAAGTATTTTTCATGGGGAAAGAGAAATTCTATGAAGGGGGTGCAGGATTTTCCTGTATTATTTAAAAAAACAAACAATGACCAAATAAAAAGGAAAAAAGTTTTTTCAACTGAAAGTAAGGATCAGCGTCAAAAACTAATAGATTAAAACTCAAAATGAACAGAAATTATTACGTTTATGAGGGGATTATTTCCTCCTAAATACCTCGGTCTTTACGCACAAGTATTATTAATAATTTCAACTATTTAATCTACGGTCTTTGTGATTCTGGGGTGATTCTTAAGGATTTGAGACAAAATTTCAGATTTAATGTAAAGAGCGAGGTATAAAGGGGGAGGGGACAAACACTTTCATATGAGTAATGAAAATAAGTTCGTGACGTAAATTAATTCGTAAGGTACGGTTATATATCGTTTCTAATATAGATGGAGGCAGGGGAGCATTTTTTTTTTTGGAGGACAGCAGCAATCTTACTTGCAAAAATAAATTATTTTTTTGGAGCATAAACTATTTTGGAGCATAGAGAAGAAATTCTGGAAGCTCCATTCAATTACACCAACAACAATAAATTATTTGGTTCACCTATGTTATTTTACTGTGAATTAGTTTCCATCCTTTTAGATAATTGTCCTGCTGATTAGCATTTGGAGACTAGTGTTTTATGTAAATATTCTTTGTATAAGTGCTCTTGTTTTGTTCAAAACTCAGTGTTACAAAACCATCAGTGTGTAACCCACAAAACATCTGTGTTTAGTTACATTTTGGTGAGCCAATCCTTAACTACAGAGGGAAATCTTTGACCGGTAAGCAAGAGTTTACATATTTAAATTTGTGGCCTTAGTTTAAGATTTCCTGATTAGGCTGTCTCTAAGTCAGTCTAGCAACAGGTGTGATTAGGCCTAGGCAGAGACGTCATTTGAAGGGGGGTTGCCACCCCACAATAATTTTTAGAAACATTTATTAAATATCCCCTGCACCTCAGCTATCTACAAATGGACCCCTCCCCCCTCAAATAAAAATGCTTGGGATTTGACCCTTGGCCTAGGCTCTTAAATTAGAAAAACAAATTAAACTGGGAATCAAAGGTTAGGCCTTTTTTTCGTTTCAATCTGATGTGTTACTTTAACCCAACTAACAAGGTGTAAGCTAGGCTATTGTTGAAAGAGATAAAGCTAGCCTACTTAGTAAATAATAGGCTATGTTGCTGTTGAACTAGAAGCCCAAATATTAAACAGCCCAAGCACTATGATAACCAAGAAATAGGGTAAACACAGAGACATTTACATCACTGAACTATAATTAGCATTAGTAAACATATCTCCCAGTGTTTTTATTTTTTTATTGTGTAGAACATTATAATAAATTTACTTGGAATTAATTTTACAAAATGCGCCTATAATTTAATTCTCAGTCTTTATTTAGGTCTATCCTTAAAAATATTACATTCATTCATTTTTTTAGGTAGGCTAGGCTATAGGAAACAGCTAAAACATTGGTTTAAGACTTAGATATTGTAGGTACATTTTGTAAAATTTGTATAATCCACTGCTGTTACTTGATAATGCTCCCACTCAGTCAACCGTTTATCGCCTAAATCCTTGAAAAATTGCCATGCCTATTTTTATTTATATAATTTTTCAATATTTAAATCTCTACTCTTAACAAAATTTGCTTTATTTTAATTGTAATTCAGCAGTATTTCTAAATATTATTTTTAGCTCACCAACTGCATCAGGTAAAATTAGAGCAAACAGTATTAGTGGCTTTCATATAAAGTGAATATACCACTCAATGCCTTTTTTAATGTTCTTTACAAATATAATAAATGCTTCTACTGGAAATTCAGATTTAAGCACTTTTTGAACTTATAAAAATAACCTAAATATGGGGTCATTACAAATATGTAATAGTTTAGAAACAAATTTGGGCTATATATTTGCACATCAGGAGGCATGGTGGTAAAGCATAGCATATATTAAATATGCAAACTAACCATTGCTGAGTTTTTTTTTCAAAGATCTGTAAATAGGTGTACATTCCCTAAATCTATTTAAAGAGAAATCACCAGTGTAACAGCACAAACACATAAAAAAACAAAAAAAAACAAGCAATGGTTAGTTTACATATTTAATATATGCTATGTTTTACCCCCACCCCTCCTGTTATGCAAATATATAGCCCAAATTTGTTTCTAAACTATTGCAGATTTGTAAAGACCCCATATTTAGGTCATTTTTAAGAGGTCAAAAAGTGCTTAAATCTGAATTTCCAGTAGAAACAATTATTATATTTGTATTGTAAGAGCATTAAAAAAGGCATCAAGTGGTAGGCTATATTCACTTTATAGGAAAGCCACTAATACTATTTGCTCCAATCTTACCCTGCATCAAAGTACTTGAATAAACCAAGTTAAGCTTAATGCTGTATGTTTGTATTTAAATTTCTTGTTACTTGACTTTCATTTGCTGTAGGAGCAAATGGCATTAGCCTAGGACTGGGTACTGATAAGGACATGTGTTGAAAACACAATTTTTACTACATAGTATGTAGAAACATTGAAATTTACACATTTTGAAGGAACTTCTACTATGTACAACCTATATATATATATGTATATATATATATATATATATATATATATATATATATATATATATATATATATATATATATATATATATATATATATATATATATATATATATATATATATATATATATAAATATAAATATATATAGGCTAACCAATTTTATATATTGTCATTTTTTCCATTACTTATTCTATTTGTGAGTGCACAATTCCAGCAAGAATGACACATGGAATATACTTTGGGATAAAGCACATTAGGGGTTTGGGGGTAAGTGTTTTGTCCATATTATTAAGTTGTTTTTTTTTAATAGCATGTCTCCTTTTCTATAGTCCCAATTCTTGGCTAATACCAAAGCAATTTTTAATGAAAACTAGGCACATAGATAAATGTAGAACAATAGTGACATTTTTATTAATTAACCAAAGGTTAATATCCACCCATTAGGGAGGGAAATGGGCAAATTTGGAGATGTTAAGCTTTTTCTTGATAACACTTGAATGTGAAATTATACATATTTAATCTCTTATTATTGTCTCATTTTGTCCAAAATGAGAATATTGGTGCAATATGACTATTGTAATTTTATCAGCACAAGCCTATTATAAATACTCAAGCCTACAATTATTCATAACATAGGATGGTTTTGGCAATTCTTAGATAGACTACAAAGTGTTTGTCATTTATTGGGTAATGCTTGTAGATATGCATGGATGATATCTGCTGTAGGGCAACAATAGCAAAATTGGTTTTTTGGCTATATGAAAACTGTAGTATTTGATAGGATTCGAAGTGTACATTATAGGATAAATTTCTTGAATTTCATAAACTATTTTACTTTAAAATTATAATGCCATTTTTGGTCTAGCTTAACCGGGACATTTTTGTTTTATACAGGCTTGAATGTTTATATTTTTATGGGGGGGGGGGCAGGATCATTCTTCATTTTCCTTAAGAGAGGCCATACTCATAACTCATTTTATTGCAAATTTTCCAGTAATAGTTTTTAATTGTCTCTTTATATTCAAGTTTTTTGTTGTATACAACTTTAATTCTTAAAGTTGTTGGTGATTAGTGTATGGGTGATGTTTATTGTAAATTATTTATTTTTTTAAAGTTTTTCTAGGTTGCTCTTCTTGTTGAAGTTTACAACGATTTTGAAGTCCACAAAACCTGTAGTTGATTGAGCTAACCAGTGTTGTTTTTGAAAGGTGACAATATGCTTACAATACTTTCTAACTTTTATTTTTATGTATTTGTTCTTAGCATGAACTCATGTAATCCAGTGGTATAGTTATAAATGAAGTATTCCATGAATACTAATTTCTTGACATTACTATTTGGATGATAATTGAATATCAGATAATTTCATATAATCAAAATAAGTTATTTGCAGCACAACTATCCATTCTATTCTAAAGTTTCTTTGAATGATAACGGGAATTCTATTTCTCCAGTAATTAAAATGTTGCTGCCATACACTTTTTATGCTTCTTCAAAACATGTTTGAAATAAATTGATTCCATCTATTTCTACATTTGATCTATTCTTGAAATTTTTTTTTCTATGTTATAATTATTTTCCATATAATCAACCATGTCAGGTTTGATTATTTTGAAACCAGTTAATGTAATCAGACAGAGTACATATAATATACAAATGTATCATATAATCAAAAATTCTATTCTTACAATGTAAAAATAGCAAAGAAAAACAACCATATGCACATAGAAACCAAGAAAAATGACAGAAAACTATATTGACAAATGTTCTTATTTATTATCACCATTCTTGATAGAATATTTTTGTCTTATACATGCTTTTTTTAGTTAATGAAGAAATGTCTACTTTGTAGTTTTAATTTACATAACACAAACCAATATATCTATTGAAGATAGTTCACTTTCTTTTTCTAACTAATGTAGTATTCTCATCCAAAAAAGAAATGAAATCATTCTGTTTTTTAGTTTGCAATTGTATTCCTAGAACACTAAACCTGTACTCCTCCCCTTCAGTATTTTTAGGGTTGCAAAAGTGTAGATATGTGGTTCAGGAACCACTCAAAACATTATATACCATTAAAGACTCTTTTATTGCTAGTTCTTCTTTGGATTGTATTCTGGAGATGCTTATATTCAAAAGTAAACCTGTTATTGAAGGATTTTACATTGTTTTCACAAAGTATATTTTTTGGCACTTTCTGCTGTAGAATGTGAATCACTGTCAGCTTGTAGCCAAGCTATTGATTATAATTACATAGTATTTGGTGAAACTGTAAAATAAATTAGTGCATTACTTGTACAATGGGATACTATAAACCAAAACATCCATATGTTTTAATTCTTATAAGATTAAATATTTCCTGTACATCATAGTTGAGTAGCATCATTTATTCATTGTAAGCACACCATCGGGGACACTGACAGCTCAATTAGTTTTAACTACACAAAACGATTAACTACAACACACAATCAGTATAATCTTTGTACTCATAAATAAATTAATGTAAGACAATACTTTCAGTTTTTCTTATGTTCTTATTTTAAATTTTTACTTTGGTAAGTATACTGATTAAGATTTCATATTGTGTGGATATATTCATTTTTCCTCTCTTCTTGCGTTTCATTTTTGGGGGGAATTTTTGTTTCTAAATTATGTACAAACCTTTCCCTTTTTTTTACCTTACTCTAATACTACTAATTCTCTATCATTTCTTTTTTCAGGTGTTTCATCTAGAGTGATATTGACGGTTATTTGTCCTAGGTTCAGATAATCTTAGTAATCATTTTTCATGTTGGTAGTTTTCCAAGGATTTTGTTTAGGCTTTTTAGGTTAGTAATATTGTAGGAAAAAAAGGCACTGTCTCTAAGTCAACAGGGAATTAGACAGCAATTGCAATGGTATCACAGGAACGAAAGAAGAAACTTAAGGATAAGGAAAGATATGAAAGTCGAGCTAAACAGGTTGCTGGCAAAAAGAAAGAGCACTATGAGAAAAACAAGGATGTTCTCAAATTAAGTGCCAAAAGCAGATTTCAGCAGGATAAAAAAGCAGCAGCTCTAAATAAACGGCAAGTTTTAAAACGATACAACACTGACAAAGAGTATCGTCAGAATTGCATCATTTCATCATCTAAACATGTGAAGGACAAATACAGAAATGATGAGACTTATCGCCTGAGGGCTATCAAGTCTACATCAATCAAAAGAAATACCAAATATAGAGAAAATGAAGAGTATCGTCAGAATTACATCAGGTCTGTATCAGAACGTGTGAAGGATAACTATAAAAATGATGAGACTTGTCGCCTAAGGACTATCAAGTTAGCATCAGCACGTGTGAAGGATAGCTACAAAAATGATGAGACTTATCGCCTGAGGGCTATCAAGTCTGGATCAATCAAGAGGAATACCAAATATAGAGAAAATGAAGAGTATCGTCAGAATTACATCAGGTCTGTATCAGAACGTGTGAAGGATAACTATAAAAATGATGAGACTTGTCGCCTAAGGACTATTAAGTTAGCATCAGCACGTGTGAAGGATAGCTACAAAAATGATGAGACTTATCGCCTGAGGGCTATCAAGTCTGCATCAATCAAGAGGAATACCAAATATAGAGAAAATGAAGAGTATCGTCAGAATTACATCAGGTCTGTATCAATCCGGAGAAACATAAAATATAGAGAAAATAAAGAGTTTCGTCGAAATTACATCAATTCAGTCTCTTGGAAACAAAGAACCAAATACAGGAATGATCCAATGTATCAAAGAAATCACATTGATAAGGTTACTGCTTACAATATGTTGAAAAGATACAGAGGAATTGATTTTTCACTCAAGGAACAGAGGAGAAAAAGATCAAACAAAGTCATCAAATTCTATAAGAATTTTTACAGAAGCCGGAGGTTGACGAAAAAACATGAGGAAACATCCTCATATCACTCAACTCTGCCCGAACTCACAATGAGATGTACACCAAAAAAAAGGAAAATTTATCCTTCAAAAAAGGTAAAGAAAAGTCAGAGCCAAGCACAAACCAGTGCCAAGTCTTTGAATATGTCCTGCTTCATAAGCCAGTCAAACCACAATTCGGTTGTGGCTAATAACAGGCAATCCAGATTCTTTGTGAGAAATTATAGACAAAGGTGGGCATATAAGTCCAGGACTGTAGCAAAAATGAACTCGGATTTAGAAAATTTGAATACCATCTTTGATATGTACAAAAAAAATAAGAGAAAGTATTCAATCATTGAACTTAAGCTACTGCTAGAAAAAGCTAACGCAGTCATTAACATATCATCAAATTCACTAGCAAAGCTACATGCAAGCATTCACAAGCAGTGCTCAAAATTTTTGGAGCATCTACCAAAATCAGTTTATGTCCCTGATGTTGCAGAATTCACCCTTGCAATGGGAAATGTCAGGGAACATTTTGTGTATAATGAAGCTTATCACCTCGAATCAGTGTATAAAATCTTTGATGTCAACCATTGTTTGAGATGTGGTCACACTGGTGACCTTTACACTGCAATTCCAATTGACGAGGAAGGAAGAGCAGTATTTTTCGATTATGGTAATAATCAAGCTGTAGAAGTTGGTAATAGATGCTTGTGTGTGACGACAACACAAAACGAGCAAGATAATGAAACTGGGCAAAGCTTTCCTAATTTTGTATCTCCTTTTCTCAAAAGGTTAGTTGAAGGATCAGAATCGCAGTCTTCTACCAAGTTTGATGATGAAGAATGGAATACTAACATACAAAGTAAAATTCTCATTGATATCTGCCAAAGATATATTGCAAAGGATTTGAATAAAAATACTGATGAGAGTAGGACCACCGAAAAAAATTCTGCTGTCAAAAGTCGTTTGGCAGACAAAAATCACCCATTTAAATGGAAATGTCACCAAGATCTCTGCAAATTTGAGCCTATTGACATTGAAATGTGTCATATCCTCTTTTGCACAATTTCCGAAATGAACAAAGAAGATTCGTTAACGGATTCCCTTGTTGAATTGTATTTGGATAAATTCAATTATTGCACAAACCAGTCAATTCACCCTGACAAAATGGGACATTCAATTTATTGTCACCCACGCAATGGATGTTACAGCTTTCTTCGTGCTCTACGAGCATTGGCGCCACATTTTCCTGTTCTAGCAAACTTTGTTAGAATCTTGTACAAGGCAATAGAAAGATGCAGACTCATTAGAGATGTGAAAACAATTAGGCGCAAAGGTAGTATTGCACAATTAAGATCCATAGTAGAAGCTGCAATTTCAAAACTGAGGATGAAAAACTTTACAATGTTTCTGGAGCCTATGCGTCCTCGGGTATCTACAGAAGAATCGGAAATTATGAATATCTTTGGGAAAAATATTATGAAAGTAGCTGAAATAAGAGACGAATACCCATCAGTTCCTTGTGATTGTTGCGAACAGTTAAAACTGCCAAATGAGGTAAAAGTTCTTGGCTCTTTTTCGAAGCGAAAGGGCTTTGATTATATGACCCAAATTCTTCAAGAAGAGACTTATAAGTATGTACCTAGAGAAGAGAGAGATGATCTCCAAATGTCAATTGACTGGATGGAGTACTTATTGGAAACATTCAAGCTGTGTGAGTATTGTGCAGGAAAAATGCTCTCAAATAAAGAAAATGTACGTTCTGTTGGAAATAACCTTAACGTCCAAGCAACTCCAGATTGCATCAAGATTTTGAATAAATTTGAACTGGCAATGATAAGATTTGTCATGCCATGTCTAACTGTTGTTAGACTTGGACAAGTCATGGGATCAAAGAGACCTGCAAACGAATTGACAGAGGCTCTTAAAGGAAGAATTGTATATCTACCTGTAGATGTTCAAGCAAATGCGGATGTACAACCAGACAAGTTGCTCAACATTGACAGCTTTGTGATACTTGTCAACGGTCAACCAACCTATAATAAAAATGTTTGGACAGCACTTATTGATTTGAGGAAAATACACAAAGCACTAATTTGGTTGAAAGAAAACAATATGGTGTACAGGAACATCAAAGCATACACACCAGAGGAGTTGCAAGAGATTCTTGAGAGTCGTTTATTAGAAAAAGAAAAGGAACAAGAGCAAACTTATGAAATACCAGAGGGAGCAATATTAGAAAAACTTACAAATGATGCCAAATCACACTTAGTAGAGCATTTCTCTATACAACCACTAGACTCGTCAGTACCGAAAGACTTTATAGATGACTTCAAGAACAATAAAAACATTGAAAATGACCAATTTCAATTGAAAAGATTACATGGTTTAGGGGAGGATCTATTTCAAGAGGAATTGGACATCAAAGCATTTCCAAATCTCTTCCCTGATGGCAAAAACCATATGCGGGACATGGCCCGTCAGTTTTCGATGCGAAATGCAGACTACATCAAAGGGCGTCTTCTTAGTAGACACCCACAGTTCCGTTTAGATAAAAACTATCTATTTCACAACTTTCAACATCAAGAGTTGTCTTACTTTTGTAACAGTGTTGCACATATGATTAGGACTGTCAGGCCTAATCAAAGTGCAAAAGATTTTCTGGATCGAGTTCGACATAGAGACGGTGAAATGGAAACGTCAATTTTTTCAGTCCAGTCAAAAGTGAGAGGATCTCGACAATATTTTCATGCTTTGGCGGGAAAAGTCAAGTCTATGATAGAGCAAGAAGGGCCACCAACGTTATTTATTACAGCCTCTTGTGCAGAATGGTATTCTCCAGAATTCATAAAACATTTACGTGACATCAACAGTCATGTGGTTGGTGTCGATAAAATGACACCAGCTGAATTAACAGCAATGGACCCTGTGTCTGTGGCTATACATTTCCACAAAAAATGGAGGGCCATATTCAACAACCTTATCTGTGCAAAGTTGAATCCTGTCTTTGGTAAAATCAAGGATTACTTTTGGCGAATTGAATACCAAACGAGAGGTGCTCCACATGTGCATTGCATTCTCTGGGTAGAAGATGCACCAGTCATTGGAAAATCATCACTGGATGAAGTTACAAGGTACATTGATAGCATTATCACATGCCAATTTCCTGATAAACTATTGAGTCCAACCCTGCACAAACTCGTTGTCGATCACCAGATGCACCGCTGCAACAAATACTGCCAACGGAAATTCAAAAGAAATTCAGGCAAATGGATTAGTTATTGCAGATTCGGCTTTCCTCGCCCTTCTAAAACACAAACTGAAGTCCATGATGTGATTGATTGTTTGGCTCATGGGACAAACCGCCAAAAACCAAGAAAGAGGATCTATGACATTGCTCGTACAGATAAGGAGAGGTACATCAATGATTACAATCCCTCATTGTTATTGGCCAATTTGTCAAATGTAGATGTTCAATATATTGGCCATATCGGCTCCAAGTTGCCATACTATATAACAGACTACATGACGAAAGGTGAGAAGTCAGATATTGATGAGATGTGGGAAGAAGTGAATAATGCGTACAAAGGTCTGGGCCCACGAGCAATGTCTTTTCTATTAAACTCAGTTAAAACGCGTCAAGTTGGAGCAGTAGAGGCGGCAGATAGGCTTCTTGGCACAAAATTGTACAGTTTCTCAAGACAATTCAGATTTGTGGATTTATCGAAGGTGACAGAACTAAAAAGGACACTTAAACCATTCAAAGAATTGGAAGTCATTGCAAGTAAGGATCCCCAAAGTTCGGATCTGTATGTTGCCCACTGGGTAGCTGATGTTTATCCAAATAGGCCAGAGCATATGGAGCACATGAGTCTATATGAGCTGCTGTCTTGGCATGAACGCGAACGACGGGGCAATGATGAAAAAATGTTACTGCAAACAGGTTCGTTTTTTTTAAGACGACGCACTCAAAAACCATATATCATACAGCACAAAAAGGCCAATCCTTTGGAATCCGACGAGAAGAAAGAACAGTATTACGGTATGCTGTTGAAATTGTTCAAGCCATGGAGAAATGAACGCGATATTCTGGTTAATGACTTCAACAACTTTGAAACATATTGCATTGAAAGTGAAAAATATCCAGCCATGGTAGCCTATCATGAGAAACTGGTAAATAAAACCACATGCGATGCCGAATTTGAGACAAGAGTACGCCAGCGAGCCACGGAAATTCAGGTTAATGAAATGAATGACTTAACTGATGGGCAACATGAGATTGATGATCCAAATAACGCTATACAAGGAGAGATTATTGATAGAACAGCTGATGCTATGGAAGATTTAGTCAATGCGAATAGACAGCTACTAGAGTCAATCACAAGTGAAGAGTTGTCAAATGACTTCAATTCCCTTAATTTAGATCAGAAGAGAATTGTAGACAGAATTATAGGCAACCTAAAAAATGGCAGCAATGATAAGCCTATCAGACTGATAGTGTCTGGCTTTGGGGGAACTGGGAAGTCACGAGTAATTAGTGTACTTAGAAGGTTCATTTGTCAGGAGTTCGTGAGGGAGGAATGTCCAGTTGTTGTTATGGCCCCAACTGGACTAGCTGCTCATAGTATAAAGGGTGTTACCATTCATCGATGCTTAAGCCTGCCAGTTGACCAGCAGACAACTGCAAAGTATTCATCTTTATCCGCCGAACAATTGCTGACATTAAGAAAAACCCTTGGACGAACTCGACTTTTCATTATAGATGAAATAAGTATGGTCTCGTCTCTTATGCTGATGTATATTCATTTGCGCTTGACGGAAATTAAATCTACTAATTTCCCAATGGGAAATGCCAACTTTGTTCTTTTTGGAGATTTCCTTCAATTGAGGCCTGTGTCGGCAAATCCACCGTTTATTCCTCTTACTCGTCTAGAAATCCGAAATAGACTTGGATCCATGGGATCCTTTAATCTATGGCATGAATTTGAGTATGATGAGCTGACAATCAACATGAGGCAAAAAAATGACGAGCCATATGCGGATACACTTGCAAACATAAGGCTTGGAAATTGTGAAGAACAGCATCTCCAGTGTCTTTCTAGACGGAAATTTGGATGCATGTCGCGAGCCACCTCAGAAGAAATTACCCAATTATATTGTAATTTGTTTAAGGAAGGGAAAGTGCCGGTTATTTTGATGCCCACAAACGACGACTGTAGGCTAATAAACAACATACTGCTAAAGGAAACGAGCTCGAAACATGTTACACTGACTGCCATTGATTGTCTTTCTTCGGTGGTCAGAAATAAAAGAATTGAAGAAGAAGCAGCAAAAAGTGTTTCAAGCTTTGCAGATGACTGCAAACGAACAGCTGGTGCATTAACAACATTGGTACTATCAATTGGTGCACGAGTAATGCTTCAAAGAAACATTGCAATGGATAAAGGCTTAGTAAACGGATCCATGGGCTACGTCAAAGAGTTTAAAAGTTCACCATCTGGTGAAATAGTTAGTGTTTGGGTACAATTTGATGGTCAAGATCAGTTGACAAGCATAGGCCGTGCTACAGTTCGATTTGAAGCACTCAAAGAGGTTTATTATACTAGAAAACAGTTTCCATTGCAACTAGCATTTGCAATTACTATTCACAAGTCCCAAGGCCTCAGCTTGGAATGTGCTATCGTCGATGCAGTAAGCCGTTGCTTTGGACCGGGGATGATTTATGTTGCATTATCCAGAGTTACCACTAGCGCAGGGCTGCATCTTGTGGAACTTGATCCAAGTAAAATTATTGCTGACATGGAAGCAATCTCAGAGTATAATCGTCTTAGGAGTAGTTATAGACCTGACCTTCCATTATTGAGAATCATCCAAACACCCACAACTAATTTGAATGAGGACGTCGTGGAAATAGGTAGCATAGGAGATGTTTATCCGAAAAGGAAGAAAAATGTCGAACATGCAATCATTGGAAAAGGGGAAAAAAGAAAGCCAGCAAGAGAAGATTCGTTTCCAAATAAGACAAAAAGCCGAAAAACAATGTCTATAACAAATGAAGTAAGATCAAACGCTACGATATTGCCAACGAAAGGTGATAGCATTATCCTAGGTATTGAAGGCAACAAGAAACGATCCAACCAAAAGCAGCTCTACCAAAGGGGTATTGGTGCAGGAAGAAAAGGTTTCCAAAACAGAGATGGTGTTTCATGCTATGCAAACTCTGCAGTTCAGTGCGTTTTCAGCTTACACAGAATACTTTTTGATAGGCTGCAAAATTCACAAGGCAACGTTGCAACTGAAATTTTACGGCTAGCAGTGTCGTCCCTTGACAAGATAGAGTCAACAGTCCAGCTAAGATCATTGCTGCCGACTGTGTATGGATTTGTTGAGGACGAACAGCTGTCACTCTGCGAGTTTTGGGAAGCTTTGTTTAGAAGTATGGATGAAGAAAACTCGGAAACAAGCACAACAACTGCCCTCAGTCCTCTTAGTAGACTATTTCAGTTCAAGAATCATAAATTTTTGGCTTGTCACCGCTGTAACTGGAGCCAAATAGATGATAATATGACAAATGGAAAAGTGTGCTATTTTCCAGTTCCAGGAGCTCTGAATCCCGATGCACCCGCTCATGAAGAGGTTGTTGAGACATCGGACATTCAATTTAGTGAAGTGTTAAGTCCATATCCTGTTGGAAAATTTTGCCCAAATGAACATCAACTAACATCACACACAGTTTTTACTGAAATGCCGCAGTTTCTTGCAATTAACTTGGACAGGAGTGCAATGACACATAAAATTACGAGAAGAATAATTAGTTTTGAGCCAGATCACATTTTTTTGGAAAGCACAATGAGTGAGGTCATATCAGACGTTAGCTACAATGATATCGTCGTATCTTTGGGGCGATATAGAGCTATTGCCATTGTTGTTCATACAGGTATTAATTTCAACTCGGGTCACTATTACGTTTACAGGCGAACGTTGGAAGGCACATGGTGTCTCTGCGATGATTCAAATGTGAAATTGATGGGAAAGCAAGCAATGGACTGCTCAGGTATGACTTTTGCTGTTCTTCAAAGATGTAGCTAATCTTTTTTGGTCTATGTTTTAATCTAAATTATACATAAATGAAATATAACATAAGAGATCATATTTTAAAGTGATTTTAACTTGTTTTTTTTTTCAAGTTTGGAATTAAAGTACACTTAAGTGAATTCTAGCTTTTGCACTAAATACTAACATCTCAGAAACATTCACCTGCTTCTAGTCTCTCTCTAGATACTTCATAGAAAATTATTATTTTTTATTTTTAAATCAGTAGGGAATTTATATTGATTTTTAAGACGATGTGGTAGTATAAACTAAAGACTGAAGTAACATTTGTATATGAATGAACTTTACATTGGTTTAAAATGAATATGCTGGTTGGTTAGATACACTAGAAGCTGGAACCATAGCTGATATTGAACCAAAGGTACACCAGCACACCAGGGAAACTTGACGTGGAAGCCTTGTACCTGGGCACCACGAATAAGACTGCTGGCTGGTTACATACACTTGAAGCTAAAATCTTAGCTGATGGTGAACCAAAGGCACGCCAGCACACCTGAAAAACTTGGTGTGGTAGCCCTGTGCCTTGGGCACCACATTATGGATTTGACCCGGGTTAGCCTGGATAACAAATCCATACATTTTTCTCCCCCGGTGCATCTTAATTCATTCGGTTTCGAATTTTAATTTGGAAATTGTAATGAAATTAGGATCACCATCAGCGACGCCTCCTCGTTGGCGGGGGAGGGGCAACAGAATGGAGTTGAACATATTATTCAATAGTCACAAGCAGGTGCGCGTATGTTCTCCAGTGTTTTCACGTGGAATTAAGCTTTGTTTAAATAATAGATACATTTTGAATTCGCGACACAAGTATCGAAAATAATGGAGAAGATATGGGCATTCACATTAAAATTGAGAATTTTCATGTCAACCTGCGAAACTTGGTTCTCTAACACGTTTCTAATGTGTTAGTCTTTTCAATTATTTTCTTAAGAGGCCTAAGTCAATAATTTCAAATAAAATTATGATTTTTTTATTGGGAAAAGTTGTAAAGCATTGAATAGCTGTGAAAAATGTTCACAACAAAATGTTGTGAAAAAAACATTTACTCCTTTACATTATTTGGGAATGTTACAAATTCATCAACGAAAGTGTTTAACTCCATTCTGGCAAAGTTCGCTGAATTAAACTGATTTCTTAGTTGTTTATAAACTTACCTCTACTTCTAGGGTGAAAATTCGATTTGGCTAACACAGGATGACTGCAATTCCCATAATAGTGGCCAACTGAGGTCAACTGTTGAGATATCTGGGGCCCGAAATTAATCAAACATAATTTGGAAATCATAATTTTAAATATAGCCTTATTGCCATTCTCATCTGTGCACACTTAATTATACATATTGTTTGTTTTGTTTCTGTTTTTTAAGCTGGAAAAATAAAACCTATTATTTAGAATGTATCTAAGGAAACAACCAATGCGTTATTGTAGAATAGTTAATATTATTATTTTAAACTTCTTTTTTTAACTTTTCAACTTTGTGCATATAGTTGAAACTATTTTCAACGCTTTCTGTACTATAAGAATGTTTCTTTTAATTTGAACTTTGATAATGGTACTTTAAACTTTTTTCTGTACTTAAAATTAATGTCATAAAATTAACTTTAAAGGACCCTTATGCTTCAGTAGTTACTCCCAACGAATTGGACATTAAAATTAATGTTGAAAATTTTCAAACTCATATGGAACTGCCGTCCCAACCAACGAAACTTTGTTGTCTGACACGTTTCTAGTGATTTAGTCATTTCAAATGTCTTTATAAAAGGCCTAAGTCAATAATTCTAAAGGAATTTATAATTTTTTCCCTGGGGACATTGTAAAGCATTGAATATAATTATATATTGATTTAAACCGTATTTACTCCTTTACAGTTTTCTGAACTGCTACGAATTCATAACCGAAAGTGTTTAACTCCATTCTAGAAAAGTTCGCTGAATCAAACTAATTTCTAGTTCTTTTATAAACAGACCTCTATTTCCAGGATGCAACTTAGAAGTCGCTACCACAGGATAACTGTAATTGACTTAATAATGGCCAACTGATGTCACATGTTGAGATCCGGGGCCCAACAGGGCTGAAACACAATTTGCAAGTCATATTTTTAAATGGTGCATTATTGCCATTCTCTTTAGCGTACTTTAGAATATAAATGATGCTTGTTCTGTTTTTGTTTTTTTAGCTTAAAAAAAAATAAAACATTTTCATTGAAATGTATCTTGTGGAACAACCAATGCGTTACTGTGAATAGTTCATATTATTGTTTTAGACTTCAGTTTTTTTAATTTCAAACGTCCTGAATATAGTTGAAACTACTTTCAACGCTTTCTGTATACTATAGAAATGTTTTAAAATTTCGACTCAATAATAGTACTTTAAATTAAATTACATTTAAACAACCTTTATGCTTCAGTAGTTGTTGCTAAAGAGTTGGGAGAAAAGACAAACTTCAGCAATAAGACAGAGGTTTTTACGAGGGAACCCTCATGTACATAATAAAAACTTTAAGTTTTATGCAGGGAGATTTCACATTGAGAGGGTTTTTTGGGGAGGAGAACTTCCCAGAGGTAAATTGACACGAGTGGACGAGTGGTGTTGCCTATATATATATATATATATATATATATATATATATATATATATATATATATATATATATATATATATATATATATATATATATATATATATATATGTATGTATATATGTCTCGAATAATTGTTAAGTTTTAATTATTCAGTCAATTATCATTTTTCTCAAGCTCAAATCACAAACTATTTTTAAATGAACACGACCTATTTTTATTTTCTGATAATATTATCATCTATTTTATGTTACCCGATTCTTATTGGAAATTCTACACGACAGTTTCTGCGCTCCTAGGTTGCCGTGTCCGAGTTATTAAATATTACAACTATTTAATTGTTCCTTGTTCCAACTTCTTTTATACACTTCGTGAATAGTTTGTCTGGCTTTAAATGTGATAATTTGTCGGAAAATAATGTATTATATAAGTTACGATCTCCAATTTATTCATACTTAACGTCTACCTAGAAAGAATAAGTAATATTCTATCGTAATGAAACGCTCAAAAATTAAGTAATAATCTTTTACCTATAAGTCAGATCAAAAATCTATATATATATACAACTTTTTTTTTCATTTATAAAATAATATCAAAATGTTTTCTCAGAAATCTTTTGGCCTTCTCTAGAGAATTGTATTTATTGGCAGACAGAAACAATTTTTCTTTATTTTCAAGTTTTCTTCTTCATTGTTTTGCTGGAGTAGCTCCGGGTGTTTCAGCAGGTCAATCATCTAGAAAAGGAACATATATTGAGTCTCACTAGCTCAAAGTCGATACAAATCTACAATATACTATAGATAGTC